>NW_020523905.1:0-43004 GCF_003368295.1 Carassius auratus | reverse complement strand
TTTAATTAATAAATTACATCAAAACAGGGGCGGATGCGTTATGGTTTGATGTGGTGGGCTGCTGTGGGCCAGAAATTCCAGGGCCACTTTTTGGTCCCAGTCCGCCCCTGACTGGGCTGATTGGCACCGCAATCAGGGACTAATCAGTACAGCAGCTGCAGAGGATCTGCGCTGACTATTTAGTCTCTCTGTTTTCACCTTGTCTCTTGTCAGATCATTGTTTGGATGTTCCTGTGTGTTCCCGCCTGTCCATTTTCCTCGCTGCCTGTTCGTTTGTCCTGCACGTCTGCCTTTACCTCCTCTTGTCACTCGGATTATCACCGCCGTCTACTTCCGGATTGTTGTCTTGTCTTCATTCACCTCACGGGACTGTCACGGCCAGACTGGGTTGTATCACAGCATCATCAATCATTCATCATCATCATCATCATCATTATCCCTGTTCCACGTTTATTAATAAACTATCTTACTTGCTATTGAATCCATCTCATCAATTCATCACATCTAGTTAACTGAGTGAGGGAAGTATTTTTGACTCCAAAATTTTTCCGTCCATTGGGGCATTTAAAAAAAAAAATCTAAACATTACATAAACTGTAGGGTTCTTTTAATAAACACAACATATAATCTTCACACACTGCAAAAACCTCATTAATCCTCACAAAACTCAGGTTAATCAAATTATATATCATTTCCTGTTCTACCAATTTGTAATGATGCTTCTTAAAGATTTGACACAACACACAATAACTGGAAAAAAAAAAGTTTTTTTTTTCTTTTTTTTTTCTTTTTACAATGGTAAATAAATGTCTCCGTTACCATCCACATTCATAATTAGATATATAATGAAAAAAAGCAGAAAACTTCTGCTCATGGATTGTCAATATTATCCTAAAAAAAGCACAAAGCTACTTTTCAAGGTTATTCAGCAGGCTGATGTGTCAAAAACTCTCCTTGGTTTTCAGGTCTTTGCCTTCAGATTTTGAGCAGAAAGAGCCCTGCTTTTTGTACTTAATGTCAAATGTGTTTAGGTCGCAGGGAGGATACATATACAGTTCAAACTGGAAACTTAAAAAATATATAATAATTAAATTAATATTTTGATAAGTATGAGAAGATATCATCTGAAAACAACTCTCTGTTTGTTCAATACAAAGAACAAGATCTGAGAAAATTAGTTGACAGAGGAAACCAGGAAGACCAACAATGTAATTTGATAGTCACTTATAATGGAGATAATATTATTTGTTTAATGTCAACATTTAAAGTCATTTCAAATATGCAAAATGTGTTGGCACACAATTAATAAACAAGACTACTTGCATTAAGTGTTTTTGGCCTTCTGCCTATACAAAAGCTTTTGAAAATTTTTTGGCAAGCATCCTCTGAAGAATTAGTGAAGATTCAGTGAGTGCTTAAGGACAAGTTTGGAAAAGAATGAAAATGTTTCGGAGAGTGCAGCAAGCGTGAACGGCGCATGAGCAATGCGTGAGGTAACTACAGCTTAACCCAGCTGCAGAAGTGCCAGAGTATTCAAACTGTAATGTTAAAAATGACTGTGATTTTAACAGTAAAAAACTGTGAAAATTCTACAGTACAAACCTGTTAAATGGTAAATGGTAATTTCCTGTAAAAATTTACAGGGAAAAACATAAACTGACATTCCCAGAATTCTCTGCATTTCATTTCAAATTTTGTAATGTTTTTGATGTAACTATGTTCTTATTTTTTCTTATCTGTTATGTTTATTAGGTTTGTATGTTACATATAATGTTGTTAAATTAATGTTTATTGCATTTTCAGTTTAATGAGTCTCTCCATGATAGTGTTTAGTGCTTGTGTGAATGACACTGTGCACCTTCTATGTATCTTATAATTTAAAAGCTGCTTGTGTTGGGCTTTGTTTCATCACGTGACTTTCTCATCAGTTTATTACAAAGGTACAAAACAGATTTCAGTACTTCAGTAAGTCAGTATTATCTGTTTGCAATACCAGAGGGCGCGCTTTTAGGAACGCATTTACCTTTTGTATATCGTCTTCCTCCTGCGCCTTCATTCACAGAGCAACCCGTAACACAGGGTGGAAAAAGTAATTTATTCGGATCATTATAGTGGTGTGAGAGTCAAAATAACATTTTATTTTAAAATCATTATACATTACAGTCTAATGTGACATTATAGGATAAATATTTATTGAAATTATTTATAAAGCTAATGCATTCTTACAGCTATAGGCCAACTCCAGGCATTGCTCTGCATTTCCTACATCGTTAAGTTCTCCAGAGCAACAGCTGGTGTAATTACAGGGACTTCCATCACACCAAATCCACCATCCTTCCTAATTAATGAAGAGAGTCATTACAAAATACTGAAGGACAACAAAAATAAAGCAATTATAGTTTAGCTTTTAAGAAGTCCATGCTACAAAAGTCATCATTTAAAAAAAAACTTGTTCACCATTCTGAGTGCCAACCCAAAAATGTGTGGAAGGTGTCACCAGGCTCAGCAGATGATCATTGTCCAATTTATTATGCACAGAAGCAAGATTTACATCTTAAGTTTGACTCTAGAATCTCTAAGAATCTCTAGAGAGAAAGATTTCACATTGTCAATCCACAATCAGTTAATGTATTAATTTAAGACAAGGTTCTGGTTGATTATTTGTTTTATCCTTCTATACAATATGGGCAGCTGTGGCCTAATGGTTAGGGAATTGGACTAGTTACCAGAAGGTTGCAGGTGCGAGTCTAGGTGCTGGCAGGAGCTGTGGGAGGGAGTTAATGAACAGCACTCCCTTCCACCCTCAATACCAATTGCTGAAGTGCCCTTGATCAAGACACCGAACCCTTAGTTGCTCCCCGGGCACTGGATATATAGCTGCTCCTGGGGTGTGTTCACGGTGTGTTCACTTCTCACAGCTGTGTGAGCACTTGGATGGGTGAGCACCAATTGCTAGGAAAATGTCATGACTTTCACTTTCACAATCTATACAATGCATGTTTTATATGTATGTAAACCCATAAAGGTCAGAAGGGGGAGCAGCTTCTTTCCAACTGAAAACTAATGATCACAAAGATGATGGTTAGCAGTTATCAAACAATCTTGTCTGGTACAGTGTAAAAAATGGGCTATATATTTAATGTCTGTGTCTGCATGTTTCATCAGGTCCTACAGGCAAATGTGTCCTCACAAAACCATGTCCTGCAAATGATTATACATTTAAGATTTACAGTGGCGCAACAACATTATTCATTTAGCTGACCCTTTTATTCAAAGCAACTTACAATTTCAGCGACTACAAGCTCTAATCCTCCTGCGCTCGCGCGGTGAGTGTGTCTGTGTGTGAAATACGGTGCTTAAGTGAAATAGCTGGGCAGTTTGATAGACAAATTATAATAAGCCGCCTAATAAAAATTAAAACAATAGTTATAATTATTATTATCTAATACATTAATAGGAAAATGAGCCTAATATTGTCTTGTCTTGATTATCGACAGAGAAATCTGCTTATGTCAATATCTCTGACTATCATTGATACACGATACTATCGTCTATCGGCACAACCCTAGTAGATGCCATTCTTCTAATGATGTAGCAAGTACATTGCGTGTTATTGGAAAGTGTTCCCGGTTCTGGTTTTCCTAATTAATGCAGCCTAAAAATCCTTTAACGGATTTAAATAATAGAAATGTGTTAGTTTGTTATGTGTAAGCCAGGTTAAAGAGATGGGTCTTTCATCTAGATTTAAAGTGTGTCTGCCTCCCGAACAATGTTAGGTAGATTATTCCAGAGTTTTAGTACTAAATAGGAAAAGGATCTGCCACCCGCAGTTGATTTTGTTATTCTTTTTATAGAAAATACAGGTCCTTCTAAAAAAATTTGCATATTTTGAGCAAGTTCATTATTTTCCATAATGTAATGATAAAAATTAAACTTTCATATATTTTCGATTCATTGCACACCAACTGAAATATTTCAGGTCTTTTATTGTTTTAATACTGATGATTTTGGCATACAGCTCATGAAAACCCAAAATTCCTATCTCAAAAAATTAGCATATTTCATCCGACCAATAAAAGAAAAGTGTTTTTAATACAAAAAAAAAAAAGTCAACCTTCAAATAATTATGTTCAGTTATGCACTCAATACTTGGTCGGGAAACCTTTTGCAGAAATGACTGCTTCAATGTGGCGTGGCATGGAGGCAATCAGCCTGTGGCACTGCTGAGGTGTTATGGAGGCCCAGGATGCTTCGATAGTGGCCTTAAGCTCATCCAGAGTGTTGGGTTTTGCGTCTCTCAACTTTCTCTTCACAATATCCCACAGATTCACTATGGGGTTCAGGTCAGGAGAGTTGGCAGGCCAATTGAGCACAGTAATACCATGGTCAGTAAACCATTTACCAGTGGTTTTGGCACTGTGAGCAGGTGCCAGGTCATGCTGAAAAAACGAAATCTTCATCTCCATAAAGCTTTTCAGCAGATGGAAGCATGAAGTGCTCCAAAATCTCCTGATAGCTAGCTGCATTGACCCTGCCCTTGATAAAACACAGTGGACCAACACCAGCAGCTGACATGGCACCCCAGACCATCACTGACTGTGGGTACTTGAGACTGGACTTCAGGCATTTTGGCATTTCCTTCTCCCCAGTCTTCCTCCAGACTCTGGCACCTTGATTTCCGAATGAAATGCAATGCAAAATTTGCTTTCATCCGAAAAAAGTACTTTGGACCACTGAGCAACAGTCCAGTGCTGCTTCTCTGTAGCACATTTCCTGCACACGCTGGTGCACGGTGGCTCTGGATGTTTCTACTCCAGACTCAGTCCACTGCTTCCGCAGATCCCCCAAGGTCTGGAATCGGTCCTTCTCCACAATCTTCCTCAGGGTCCGGTCACCTCTTCTCATTGTGCGGCGTTTTTTGCAACACTTTTTCCTTCCCACAGACTTCCCACTGAGGTGCCTTGATACAGCACTCTGGGAACAGCCTATTCGTTCAGAAATTTATTTATGTGTCTTATCCTCTCGCTTGAGGGTGTCAATGATGGCCTTCTGGACAGCACTCAGGTCGGCAGTCTTACCCATGATTGCGGTTTTGAGTAATGAACCAGGCTGGGAGTTTTTAAAAGCCTCAGGAATCTTTTGCAGGTGTTTAGAGTTAATTAGTTGATTCAGATGATTAGGTTAATAGCTCGTTTAGAGAACCTTTTCATTATATGCAAATTTTTTGAGATAGGAATTTTGGGTTTTCATGAGCTGTATGCCAAAATCATCAGTATTAAAACAATAAAAGACCTGACATATTTCAGTTGGTATGCAAAGAATCTAAAATATATAAAAGTTCAATTTTTATCATTACATTATGGAAAATAATTAGCTTTTTCATAATATGCTAATTTTGTGAGAAGGACCTGTACTGAAAATGTGCAATTTGTTATTATTTTGACAGATACAAAGAAAAAAAATTTAGACAAAATTTAGTTGACTGGGGTTCCCAAGTTAGACCACTAACATCAGTGTTGATGTTCCTTCAGGGAACAAGAGTTGCATAATGCAATTCTCTTCATTCCACAAGAAATCCTGCAAACTTAATGGAGTATTTCCCGTACATTGATTTAAGGCAGCCCACCACAATATCAAAACTGGCCACCACAAATATATTTTCCAAAAGTGTAACAAATGCACACATGAAACGAGAGATCCAAATGCAGTATTTTAATGGGGTAATCCAAATCAAAATCCAAAAAAACAGGAAAGAGGTCATAACCACAAAATCAGTCCAAACAAGAAACACACGAGGGACAACTAGAAAGCTGGGTGACGGAAAACAAGGATTCCATGAAACAGATAGAGACAGGCTGGTTTATATGGACAGGTGCAAACGATGAAAGTGGAGACAGCTGAGGGCAATTAACAGGTGTGCAATTAATAGTGATGAATGGTACAAAGGCTTGTAGGGAATGTAGTGCCTGCAGTGGGGTGACTATGGGGAAGTGAGACCACTAGTGGACACCCAGGGAAACACAGACCAGACACTGTGACAAAAAGGCTTTGACTTAGTTGAATAAACAGGAGCACTAAACTGTCAAATTTATATCACTGTATTTATGAAGAAAACATATTATCTTCTGAAATTTTGGATGTCATATTAATTTCATTTTGCCTGTTGTCATGAGTCCGGGCTCTGCATTTTTCCCTCTCACCACCAGAGGTTACCATCTCCTGGACCCAATTGCACAACCTCCATACACCTGTCACTTATTACACGCACAGCTGTATCTCATTATCATGGGCTATTTACACACCAGTGAATTTGTATCCCTCACCTGTTCCAGTTTTGTTGATCTGTTTTTGTTTCTTTTTGTTTGCCTTTCTGTTCATTAAAGTTTTACCTGCATTTGGACCCAGACCCTGTTTTTCCATAGTGCTCCCTAACTGCACTGTGACACCTGTAATGCCTGATAAAGCAGCGTTTCTGAGTGCAGTGCTTATTTGATTACAGTTGTTATTGGGGAAACTTATCTCTCCCACTCTACAAGTGCCTCCTGCTGGCAGAGAATGAATTTGCATATATATGCCTCCACAAATAGAGTGTAAGTCTGTGGGAAACACTATAATGGTATTCAGAACAGAACAGGAATAAAAAAAATTATGATGCCATTAATTATAAATATTTACTACAAATGCTTACATTAAAGTTATAAAAATATAAAATTAATTTAATAGTATATAAATTTATATAAAAATATGAAAGTTAAAATTATTGCAAAATATTAACTACCACCGTATGTGGAAATATGCTAAATAAACACAGCCTCTTTGTAGGGCTGTCAAAATGGCTGAAAAACTAAATTAAAATTTTTGTACTTCTATATTATCTAAATTCTAATTATCTTCTAATTTAAAATGCATAATTTCAGTTAGGGTGAAGAAAAGCTTTTGGCTTCTCTCCTGAGGCCACAAGTGGGTGCATGGAGCAAAATATTACTAATGCACATTTATTCAAAGCCTTAGAATGCATGACTGTGAAGTGAATAATATTTAAAATAATGTTTATGAACCAATTATAATTAAGTTGCTTAAACAACTATAAATAAAACAGCATGTATACATGCATAGTTTAATACAAAGGGGTGAAGGCACAGAGTACATTTTTCATTTAAAATCATGAGAGGCAGTGGGATGGGGAAAACCCCACCATAAAGTCTCGAGATATGTTTTTAAAAAGTTGCACTTACATAAATTTTACAAGGCTTTCTAAAAATGCGAGTGCAACGATGATAGAAGATGTCCCTCTAGAAAATGGGCGAAATAAGGGTTCTGTGTGAACGGCTAAACAAGATCTTCTCCACATTGATGTTCTTTTTTCCGCCTTTTTTCTGCCTATAGGACGGCATGAATCAATAGAAATATGTAACAGAACATTTCCTAAAAATGCATTCAGATACGTTTGTACATGTCTACAGTTGTATGGGGTTGGCTTTACTGAGTAATATGTAAACCTAGTATTTGTATTTAAACCTGTAAATTCATCTGAAACTCATGCACATGTTCATTATGTGTTAAAATTGAAATCTTAATTCAAATGGAACACTATGTATTATTACAACTGTATACATTATTTAAATAAGCATATTGTCTAATGCCCTGCAGGTGGCATAAGCAAAAGCAGGCTGTGTAGTTGACGTGGAGATAATATTTGGCAAAAGAAAAGAAACCTGTTCTCGATGCTAAATAGTATAATATTAATTATAATATTTTTAGAAGATATATGTGATATCTAATAAACTGATGAGACTGATGACCTTTCAGTTTATTCGGCTCTGTATGGAACAACCAGACCATTATTTCCGGCGTGACGATCGAGTCTGTCCCAAAAATACTTCTCAATGTGTCCTCGTGGACTCGGGCCAAGGGCCCTATAGGTCTGCACTACAGCACGTCACCAAAGTCCGGAGTGTGCCATTTGGGACAGGACTTTAAAAGAGATACAGGTATAGCTGGAAGTGACGCAAAATCTTGCCGGATAGACAGGAACAAAGTGAAAGAAAATATTTGTATCTGCCACAAGAACACATCAGTATAGAACTCTGGGACATTCATTGGATCAGGTTGTCCTGACATAATGGACTAGCTGTCTTAATATGTCTTCTTAATATGTCTTCTATGTCTTCTTATGTTTATTAGATAAAAATGAAACGACTAAGGATGTTATAAGGTCAACAGTAAGTTCATCATCATCATCATCTCAAAACAAACAATCCGATTCAAATCCATTTCCTGAAGGGCCACAGCCCAGTTCAGCTCCAACCCTAAGCAAATATACCTGCCCAAAATAATGAACATTTTGAATACCATGATTTGATTATTCTTTGTTTATTCAAGACTGTAACAAAACACTGCATCAAATCCAAGGTCTATCTTTAAGAGGGTGCTTCTCACTTCTCATTTGTGTGTGTGTGTGTGTGTGTGTGTGTGTTCACTGCTCTGTGTGTGTGCACTTTGGATGGGTAAAATGCAGAGCACGAATTCTGAGTATAGGTCACCATAATTGGCCTGTCACTTTCCCTTTTTTAAATTGTTAGACTCTTTAACTAACGAAGCCTATAGCAACTAACATGCTGCCAATATGAATTTATCTAAAACATGCTAGCAGCATGCTACAACATGATGAAAGCATATATATATGTGTGTGTGTGTGTGTGTGTGTGTGGGAGTACAAAACGGATTTAGTTAATCATATTTACATATTATTATATACATATTTATTTGATAGGGACAGTGTACAAGTCCACCAAATCCATATCTGATAAGAACCAGAAGATACTTTTCATTATGTTGTAATCAGATATATCTTTCTATCTATAGTCCCTAGTGGCCTGATCGACATGGCAAAACAGCTGCCATACCAAAAATCTTTTGATTAAATTGTTCATTAGTTTCAGTGACATTTATTCCTTCATTCTAATTCAGTTTTCTATCTTTGTTTTACTCAATAAACTCTCTGTTTAGTCTGTTTTTTGGGAAGATTACAATTTTGGTGTTAATATTGTTTCAGAGATGTAAACAATTAAAAGATCAAAATTTTCAGTTGGTTGATTTTATGTTGTTTGCTTTAGCTTTAAGAAAAGAAATAAAGAAGGAAAATAAATGTTATTATTAAATTCTTTTTTTAAAGAGTTAAATTATCTTTCAAATTTAAAATGGGTTTGAACTAGTTTTAATCAGATTACAGTTTACAACCAGATGGTTCACCTTACTCATTGACTCGGGTCAACTTACCCCCACCCTGGGGCAAACTGAGCCACAGGAACACTTTTTATAAGAATCCATATTTTTAGAAATTTGTCATAGATACATTCTGCTAATTTAAAATGATAGGAAACAACCTTATGTTTATTATATAAAAGTTAAACGATTAAGGATGTTACAAGGTCAACAGTAAGTTCATCATCATCATCATCTCAAAACAAACAAACTTATTCAAATCAATTTCCTGAAGGGCCACAGCCCAGTTCAGCTCCAAACCTAAGCAAATACACCTGCCCATAATAATGAAAATTTTGAATACCATGATTTGATTATTCTTTGTTTATTCAAGATTGGAACAAAACACTGCATTATGGCCCTCCAGGAACAGAATCAAAAATCCCTGTTAAACATAATTTTAACAAAATAATGTAATTTAATTCATATAATTCAATAAATTGTACATATATTTATACAAGTCACTAAACACCAATCAGTTTATTGTCTAATGCAGCAGTAATTACGGAGCAGGAGATAAAGCACAGGATAGCATCAAATCCAAGGTCTATCTTTAAGAGTGTGCTTGTCATTTATTTAATTAATTGTGCCTTCATCTGCTTCTACGGAGACTAAATTGTTAGACTCTTTAACTAACGAAGGCTATAGCAACTAACATGGCGCCAATATGGATCTATATAAAACATGCTAGCAGCATGCTAAAACACAGTGAAAGCATATATATATATATATATATATATATATATATATATATATATATATATATATATAAAGGGGGAAGTGGGGTAAGAAGTGGGGTAAGATGAGCCAGTGGGTAATTTAACCCACCCCCTGTATCTTGCCAGCTGTACACTTTTATTGTCATGTGACCATATATTTTGAAACCACCCATAATTTCTGCCAGACTGTGAAAAGAAGAAACACACGGGAGGAGTGGAAGGCACCCAATTACTTTAAAAACAGTTTTTGGCATGTCAAAGTAAAATTTTAGCAAAACATATGTAATGGCTGTTACATCAAGGTAAATCTATCCAGGTCTGACAATATTTATCATGTAAGTGATATGCATATATCACATATATGCATATAAGTGATTTAGCAATGTATAAAACTGATAAAATGTGTAAATCATTTAGCTAAATATTAGCCCTGCTGAATTAGTCACAAGCAATTAATATATATATATTACATCTGGCAGCTATGGGGCAAAGTGTGTAACGACAGACAAAAGAGGAGGAAGCAATTGCAGGCAATCAGATGTTGTTTATTGATAAGGAATGTCCAGAGTGTTGGCAATGGCAAGGAAGGTCTACGGTGGCGTGCGAAGAGCGGGATGGTGAAGTCAGCGGTGCAGGTGAAGGTGGTCAATGGTTAGAACCAGGAACAGACCGGAACACTGACACGCGGACGACAACACGAATCCAACCAGCACACAAACACGGAAGACGGTAATCCAATTTGTACGTGGAGACATAAGAGAGGATCTGACAACAGAGAGAGAGCGAGGTGAGTATAAGTAGCAGAGGTATGATGACGATCAGCTGGAGCGAGACAATCAACACCCAGGTGATGACAATCAACTAAACGAACACATGGAGACAACGTAAGTACAAAAACAATAACAAAACATGACACGGAGGAAACACTGGATTTCCTACCGTGACAGTACCCTCTCCCCTAGGACGTCACCTGACGTTCCCAGCCTGCTTTACCTGTAGATTGTAATCATCTATAAGGTGGTGATCCAATATGTCCCGAGCAGGAACCCAACTCCTCTCCTCCGGACCGTAACCTTCCCAATCCACCAAGTACTGAAAACCGCGTCCCCTCCGTCTAGAGTCCAGAATACGATTAACCAAATAGGTGGTTTCCCCATTAACGAGACGAGGCGGGGGGGGAACCGGAGCAGGCGGATTAAGACGGGAAGAAATCACCGATTTAATTTTGGAGACGTGGAACACGGGATGAATCCTCCTGTACGCCGGAGGAAGGCTAAGACGCACGGTAACCGGATTAATAATCTTGGTAATAGAAAACGGGCCAATAAATTTGGGAGCAAGTTTGTTAGAAACGGACCGCATAGGAATGTTCTGGGTAGAAAGCCACACTCTTTGACCGACGACGTAACGGGGAGGCTTCGACCGGTGGCGATCGGCCTTAGCCTTGGTGCGCGACCTAGCCTGGAGCAGAGCTCTGCGAGCTCTGGTCCAGGTGCGGTGACACCTCTGGACTAATGCGTGTGCGGAGGGGACCGAAACCTCGGATTCCGTACTGACAAAATTAGGTGGTTGGTACCCTAAACTACACTTAAATGGAGACATGCCCGTAGATGACACTGGCAAAGAATTGTGTGCGTACTCCACAACTGAGAGTTGCTGACACCAGGACGAAGGATTATTGGAAACCAAACATCGCAAAACCCTCTCGACATCCTGATTGGCTCGTTCGGTTTGACCATTGCTCTGGGGATGGAACCCGGAAGAAAGACTAACAGTCGCTCCTAACAATTTACAAAACTCTCGCCAAAATTTGGACACAAATTGGGGACCCCTGTCAGAAACCACGTCTGTCGGGAGGCCATGTATGCGGAAGACGTGGTCAATGACAGCTACCGCTGTTTCCTTGGCTGAAGGTAATTTGGGCAAGGGAATAAAATGAGTCGCCTTCGAGAACCGGTCCACTACGGTTAAAATCACCGTATTGCCTTTAGAGGGCGGGAGGGCGGTGATAAAATCTAGCGAAATGTGGGACCAGGGTCTTGAAGGGACAGACAGCGGTAAGAGTAACCCATCTGGAGGTCGATTGGAAGTCTTACCAATAGCGCAAACTGAACAAGCCAAGACGAAATCGTGGACGTCACGAGCCATACCAGGCCACCAAAATCGTTGCTTGACCAGAAATCTAGTTCTACTAACCCCTGGGTGACAAGCAACACTGGAACAATGACCCCACTGGAGAACGTCTGACCGTAACCTCTCCGGCACAAACAATCGGTTCGGTGGGCAACGAGCCGGGGGCGTTACCCCTTCTAAGGCGGTCAACACCTTCGATTCGACCTCCCATCTGAGCGCGGAGATAATGATGGTCCCCGGTAATATGGGCTCGGGAGTAGCAGTACGATCGGAACGCTCAAAAAGACGGGATAAAGCATCGGGTTTGATGTTTTTGGAACCCGGCCGGTAAGAAAGTGTAAAATCGAAACGACCGAAAAACAATGCCCACCGAGCCTGCCTGGAGTTAAGTCTTTTGGCGGTTCTAATGTATTCGAGATTCTTATGGTCTGTCCATACAATGAAAGGTACACCCGACCCTTCAAGCCAGTGACGCCATTCTTCCAGTGCAAGTTTGACTGCCAACAACTCTCGATTGCCAATGTCATAATTAACTTCTGCAGGAGATAAACGGTGAGAATAATACGCGCACGGATGCACCTTTCCGTCTGAGGATGCGCGTTGGGATAACACTGCTCCTACCCCCACCTCTGACGCGTCGACCTCCACTATGAATTGACGTGAGCGATCAGGGGTGACGAGAATGGGAGCTGAAACAAAGCAGCTTTTCAGTTTGGCAAACGCAGCCTCAGCTGCGTCTGACCACCTGAACGTCAAACTAGGGGAGGTCAAGGCGGTCAGAGGAGCGGCTAGTTGGCTGAAATTGCGAATGAAACGCCGGTAAAAATTGGCGAACCCCAGAAATCTCTGCAGGGCCTTGCGAGACTCAGGGGATGGCCAATTTACCACAGCCTTAACCTTCTCAGGATCCATGCGAACACCCTCAGTCGAAATGATGTGTCCTAGAAAAGAAACAGACTGTGCATGAAAAACGCATTTCTCCGCCTTGACAAACAATCCATTCTCTAGCAACCGCAGAAGCACTCGTCGTACGTGTTGCACGTGTTCCTGGAGAGACGAAGAAAAGATCAATATGTCATCCAGGTAAACATATATGAACAGATCGACCATGTCTCGCAACACGTCATTAACGAGTGCTTGAAAGACTGCCGGCGAGTTGGTTAGCCCGAACGGCATAACGCAGTACTCAAAATGGCCTCTAGGGGTGTTAAAGGCAGTCTTCCACTCATCCCCCTCCCTGATGCGGACCAAATGATAAGCATTACGTAAGTCCAATTTAGTGAAAACGGACGCTCCCTGCAACCTCTCAAAAGCTGAAGACATAAGCGGCAAAGGATAGGTATTCTTTACCGTTATGTTGTTCAGCCCTCGGTAGTCAATGCAAGGTCGCAAGGATCCGTCCTTCTTTCCCACAAAAAAGAACCCCGCCCCCGCTGGAGAAGAGGAAGGGCGGATAAACCCCGTTGCTAGAGAACTGGATATATATTTCTCCATGGCCGCCGTCTCTGGAACAGACAAAGAATATAACTTGCCCTTAGGCGGAGAAGTACCTGGCAATAACTCTATCGCACAGTCATAGGGACGATGAGGAGGAAGAGAATCAGCACGAGACTTACTGAACACCTCCTTCAGGTCGTGGTACTCCGCGGGCACGCTAGCCAAATCCACTGCTTCCCCCTGAAACACAGACTCAGAAACATTAACACCAGCAGACAAAAGACAAGACAAATGACATTCCTCGCTCCAGCTAACCACAGATCCAAGGCGCCAATTGATGCTGGGGTTGTGTTTCTGAAGCCAGGTGTGACCGAGAACGATGGGGGATGAAGGTGAGTCCGTAATGTAGAATGATATCTCCTCTGTATGATTGCCAGAGGTGGTGAGGGAAACAGGTAAGGTGGTCTGAGTGATGACTGGTAGTCTGTGTCCATTGAGAGCAAAGGGTGCAATGGGGTGTTTGAGGGAGGTGAGAGGAATGTTGAGCTTACTCGCGAACTGGAAGTCCATGAAATTACCCTCTGCCCCAGAATCCAACAAGGCGTGATGCTCGAGTGCGTGGGTGGACCACCGTAGACTCACCGGAAGGAGTGTCGATGTAGAAGAGGTCTTTCTGGCAGAGATCCCACCCGATAGTAGCCTCCGTCTTACTATCGGGCTTGGTCTTTTACCGGACAACGCTGGATGTGATGTTCTTGACTGCCGCAGTATAAACATAGTCCCAGGGATCTCCGCCTGATCCTCTCCTCCCGGGAGAGCCGAGCTCGCCCCACCTGCATGGGTTCAAGATCTCCCGGTGGGCTGACCGCAACATCTGAGCGCTGATACTGGGCCTCCGGTCTGTTCGTGAGAACTGCTCTCCCCCTCCGTCTGGTGGCTTGATCGAGTCGATTCTCCACTCTGATGGTTAGGTCAATCAGACTGTTGAGAGAAGTGGGGAGCTCGACGGCGCGGATCTCCTGTTGGATGCGGTCAGCCAACCCATGCAGGAAGTGATCCCACTGCGCCTCCTCGTTCCACTTACACTCCGCCGCCAGGGTGCGGAACTCAATCGAATAGTCAGAAACGGACCTTTCCCCCTGACGTAGGTCCGTGAGAAGCCAAGCCGCTTCCCTCCCGGCGGCGGAGCGGTCGAAGACCCGTCTCATCTCTTCCGAAAGTGCGTGGAACGAGGCACAGCAGCTGTCTTGGTTCTCCCACACCGCCGTCCCCCAGAGGGCAGCCCTTCCCGTAAGTAGAGATAAGACGAATGCCACCTTCATTTCCTCGGTGTAGAACGTGCGGGGCTGCAGGGCGAAGTGCAGAGAACAATGAGACAAAAAAGATCGACAGAACTCTGGCTCACCCGCATATTTCTCCGGGATGGGGAGGCGTGGATCGGGCTGGGAAATCCCCCCGGAGACGATCGGCGGTGTGGGTGGCGTGGGAGGCGCAGCGGGTGACGATTGTTGTTGTTGTTGCGTCTGGAGAACGAGCTCGGACACCTTCGTCACCATTGCTTGGAAGGCTCGACCCATCTCATCTATCGCCTTGTCTTGGCGATCCATACGACCCACAGCTCGTTGCAGAAATTCTTCGAGATGAGATGGGGAGCGATCGCCTGCTGCTTCCATGATGGTCAGATCCTACTGTAACGACAGACAAAAGAGGAGGAAGCAATTGCAGGCAATCAGATGTTGTTTATTGATAAGGAATGTCCAGAGTGTTGGCAATGGCAAGGAAGGTCTACGGTGGCGTGCGAAGAGCGGGATGGTGAAGTCAGCGGTGCAGGTGAAGGTGGTCAATGGTTAGAACCAGGAACAGACCGGAACACTGACACGCGGACGACAACACGAATCCAACCAGCACACAAACACGGAAGACGGTAATCCAATTTGTACGTGGAGACATAAGAGAGGATCTGACAACAGAGAGAGAGCGAGGTGAGTATAAGTAGCAGAGGTATGATGACGATCAGCTGGAGCGAGACAATCAACACCCAGGTGATGACAATCAACTAAACGAACACATGGAGACAACGTAAGTACAAAAACAATAACAAAACATGACACGGAGGAAACACTGGATTTCCTACCGTGACAAAGTGAGACAAATGCTGTGGGGTCAAATGAGCCAGCATTTTATTTTAACCTGCTATAAGGCACTGAAATTAAGTTAAATCTCTGAAGTTTAAACTAGTAGTTTAATGTGATAGTACACAACAGATTTAGTTTATCATATTTACATATTATTATATACATATTTATTTGATAGGGACAGTGTACAAGTCCACCAAATCCTTATCTGAGAAGATACTTTTCATTATGTTGTAATCAGATATATCTTTCTACCTATAGTCCCTAGTGGCCTGTTCGACATGGCAAAACAGCTACCATGCCAAAAATCTTTTGACTAAATTGTTCATTAGTTTCAGTGACATTTATTCCTTCATTCTAATTCAGTTTTCTATCTTTGTTTTTCTCAACAAACTCTCTGTTTAGTCTGTTTTTTGGGAAGATTAGAACTTTGGTGTTAATATTGTTTCAGAGATGTAAACGATTAAAGTTGGTTGGTTTTATGTTGCATTATCTTAAGAAAAGAAATAAAGAAGGGAAGGAAATTTGTTAAGTTAAATTATCTTTCAAATTTAACATGGGTTTAAACTAGATTCAATCAGATGTTCAGTTTACAACCAGATGGTTCACCTTACTCATTGACTCGGGTCAACTTACCCCCACCCTGGGGCAAACTGAGCCACAGGAACACTTTTTATAAGAATCCATATTTTTAGAAATTTGTCATAGATACATTCTGCTAATTTAAAATGATAGGAAACAACCTGAAGTTACTTTAGATACTTGATTGAATTTTGCGTCATTTTCGCTTATCTTGAGGACCCATGTTAAGTAAAAAAGTGGCTCATCTTACCCCACTCTCCCTCTATATGTATTAATGAAAAATACTTTTTTGTCCATAGAATGAGAGTTAGTGAAGTGCAATGTTGTTTTGGACTTCATTAAAGGGTTAGTTCGCCCAAAAATGAAAATTATGTCATTAATAACTCACCCTTATGCTGTTCCAAACATGTAAGACCTCCTTTTATATTCGGAACACAGTTTAAGATATTTTAGATTTAGTCCGAGAGCTCTCAGTCCCTCCATTGAAGTTGTGTGTACGGTATACTGTCCATGTCCAGAAAGGTAAGAAAAACATCATCAAAGTAGTTCATGTGACATCAGAGGGTCAGTTGGAATTTTCTGAAGCATCGAAAATACATTTTGGTCCAAAAATAGCAAAAACGACGACTTTATTCAGCATTGTCTTCTCTTCCGTGTCTGTTGTGAGAGAGAGTTCAAATCAAAACAGTATATCCGGTTCGCAAACGAATCATTCAGTTCACCAAATCGAACTGAATCGTTTTAAACGGTTCGGATCTCCAATACGCATTAATCCACAAATGACTTAAGACTTAACTTTTTTTTTATGTGGCTGACACTCCCTCTGAGTTCAAACAAACCAATATCCCGGAGTAATGCATGAACTCAAACAGTACAATGACTGAACTGCTGTGAAGAGAGAACTGAAGATGAACACCGAGCCGAGCCAGATAACGAACAATAGACTGACTCGTTCACGAGTGAACAACCAGTTGCATCGGTGTTCGGATCACCAGTAGTTCTTTCATAACACTAGCACAGAATCTGTTCAGAATCAATCACCAAAAGAATCAGTTCAGTTCAGACGCTCTGTGTGTCGGTCTGCTTCACGCTGAATCACACATGCACAGTATCATCAGCTCCTCGGTTCACGAATCGGACGCATCTGACAGAAACGGTTCTTGACTCGTGAACGAGTCAATGTTTTGTTCGTTATCTGCCTCGGCTCGGTGTTCATCTTCTGTTCTCTCTTCACAGCAGTTCAGTCAGTGTACTGTTTGAGTGCATAAATTACTCTGAGATATTGGTTTGTTTTAACAAACTAGTGCTCCCAGCACCGTAGCCAGATCCCAGGATGGCATTGTAGGGGGGCGGGAGGTTTTTAGTCTTCTCGCGCCTCTCAAAAATCTGATCACTAGATCGTGTTTCCCAACTGAGCGCCCGTCAATAGCAGCGTGAAAAGCTGAGATAGCTGCAACGTAAACCTTAAGCGTAGAGGGCATGCTGCCGCCGTCCATTCGTTGTTGCAGAAAATCCAGAATGTCAGACACGGGGCAGCTTTCCGGGTCCCGACCATTCGATTCACACCACCTCTCAAAGACTGCCCATTTACAAGCGTACAGGCGTCTCGTAGAAGGGGCTCGTGCCTCCGCAATCGTGTACATCACGTGGTGAGACAACGAACCCGGGTTTACCGGTTCCCGCACACCATCCACACATGAAGTTTCCACCATTCTGGGTTGGGGGTGCCATATCGAGCCGTCTGCCTGAGACAGGAGATCTCGTCTCAGCGGGATCGGCCAAGGGGGAGCTGTTAGTATTTCTAGAAGATCGGGAAACCAAGGCCTGTTCGGCCAGTGCGGAGCGACTAATAACACTGACGCTTTCTTCTCTCTGATTTTGTGCAGCACTTGTGACAAAATCTTTAGCGGGGGGAATGCATACAGACGGGCATTCGGCCACGGCATTGTGAGTGCATCCCCGCCCAGGGGAGAGCGCGACAGCGAGAAGAACAGAGGGCAATGCGTGTTCTCCTCTGTCGCGAACAGGTCCACCTCCACTTTCCCAAACTGTTCCCAGATCAGCCTCACTGGAGAGCAGGTGATGATCGGCCCACAGCAAAAGGCGTGCTGCCTGACTGTACAGGGCTTTTGAGTGTACTCCGCCCTGGCGGTTTATGTACGATACCACCATCATGTTGTCTGTGCGAATCAACACGTGGTGCCCCCTGATTTGCGTCATAAAACTCTGAAGGGCTAAAGAAACTGCTCTCAGCTCGAGGCGATTTATGTGCCACGTTCTCTCCGACTCTGTCCAGTGGCCTGAAGCCGGTAAGCCATCACAGTGAGCTCCCCAGCCCGTCGTTGACGCGTCCGTCGTGACCACTTTCCGCCGCGTGGACCAGACCCATCTGGATGCCACGCTGGTACAAGTCGGGGTTCTGCCATGGTTTCAGCGGGCTTAGGCACCTGTGAGTGACCACAATGCGGGCACGGCCCCAATTTCCACGCCCTTCTGGGTACTTGTGTTTTCAGCCATAACTGGAGTGGGCGCATATAGAGTAGACCGAGGTGACAGAGCGTCGCGGCCGCCGCCATCCGCCCCAAGAGCCTCTGAAATTCCTGCAGTGCTACGGAACGGCCCAGTCTGAATGCGTTCAGAGTGGACATTTAAATCTTGTATGCGCTCCTGGCTCAGATGCGCACTCATTGTTATCGAGTCCAACTGCACCCCTAGATACATGATTGTTTGGCTGGGGCGTAACACGCTTTTTTGTACATTCACACAGAGACCCAAACTCTCCAGGTGACGTAACAGAGCGTGTTTGTGGCTGTTGAGCACATCCGCTGAATGTGCCAAGATCAGCCAATCGTCCAAATAGTTCAGTATGCGCATTCCGCTCGCTCTCAGAGGGGAAAGTGCTGCATCCACACATTTCGTAAACGTACGAGGCGCAAGCCCTAGCCCGAACGGCATCACCATGAACTGATATGCTATGCCTTCGAACGCAAATCTCAGAAAGCGCCTGTGACGAGGGGCAATCTGGATATGAAAATATGCGTCTTTCAGGTCCACCGAAACAAACCAATCTCTGGGTCCAATCTGTGCCAGTATCTGCTTTAGCGTTTTCATTTTGAAAGCGCGTTTGTACAACGCACGGTTGATGGGTCTCAGGTCTAATATTGGACGGAGACCACCACCTTTCTTGGGAACGACAAAGTACCGACTGTAAAACCCGCTCTCTCCCTCGCTCAGCGGGACCACTTCTATTGCGCGTTTCGCGAGGAGATTGAGAATTTCTTGCCTCAGAACCAGCTCGTTGTGAGCCGGAACCGTCGACATGACCACGCCATTGAACCGGGGTGGTCTGCATCGAAACTGAAGCATGTAGCCATTCTCTACGCCCTAGAGCGTTTCTGTGCCTCTGAGAAACGTTCCGCGATAGCCTCGACTGCATCTCCAAATAGGCCAGATGGAGATACAGGAGCGTTGAGCAGCGCCCTCCTGTCCGCATCCTTCAGCTCAGTGAGAGTAAGCCACAGGTGCCGGTGGAGCACAAACATGTAGCCCATGCTCCGTCTGATCGCCTGGGCCGTCTTCTTTGTGGCTTTGAGCGCGAAATCCGTTGCTGCGCGTAAATCTTTAAACGCCTCCAGATCCGCCCCGCCCTCGTCCAGGGATTTCAGAAGCTGTGCCTGAAAAACTTGGAGCACTGCCATCGTGTGCAGAGCAGAAATTGCTTCTCCCGAGGCCGCGTACGCTTTGTCCACTACGTGTGCGGTCAAACGACAGGGCCTTGACGGCAGCGTGGCACCTGTCTTCAGAGAAGCAGAGGAGGGGCAGAGGTGCGCAGCGATGGATTCCTTGACGGGCGGAATGCGCGTATATGCACGGGCCGAGAGAAATCACCGAGGGCAATATTCTTCCGGGCCCTAAGCACCCGCACTGAGAATTCTTCGCAGTGTGGGCAGCCTGATCCATTGAGTGCTGCCTCCGCATGGGCGAGACCCAGGCAACGGATGCAGAACTCGTGGGTGTCCGGGGCCTCGTAGGATAATTGAAAGAGGAAGATTCTGAGGTTATGCCGCCAACACGGCATAATATATAGTGGCGAGGCCACGCCCATATTTGCCGTCTTGACTGGCATTGGCCAGAGAGAGTTGCAACTTCACTGGCGTTGTGCAATAGCATTTCAGGTAGGTTAGGAAGGAAGGGAGTCCCCAAGGCGTTAACGCCATGTCGAGAGACCGTTCTCGAGAGGGAACTAAGTATGAAAAATGTCCAGAGTTTTCTTATTAGATTTTTTTACAAAAAAATCTTTGGTGGTTTAACCCCATGAGTCTGACAAAACAATTTGCTTTAAACATTTACTGCAAAATCAGAGTACAGGAGTTTTAGCTCAAAATGTAAAAAAAAATTCTTCAATTATTAATTACAAAATTATAATAGCCTATTTGAAACGTTTTGTTAGCTGATTGCGGGCGGGCAGGCAGGCTAAAATCAACACTGCAGAAACTTGACACATATGTTTTAAATATGAATAGGATATATAAAACTTAATTTTTATTTTATTAATTGGTCAGCAACCAGTGGGTAGCACACAAAGCATATTACAAATCAGAATCACAACAACAAAAAACTATAATATAAACAAAAGTAACAATTATAATAATGATTTAAAAAATGCCTACGAAATATTCACATGACACAATGGAGGGAAATAAAAAAAAAAAAAAACATGTTCAATTTATATCACCATATTTTTTATAACAAAGTAAACAAGTAGGGCTACATGATAAAAAAAAAAATTTTTAATTCAAAATGTGTTTCTTCGCTATTTCTGGGCCACAGGCATAGACTGAGGGTGAACCAACTCCAGGGTAAAGGTCATTGCACACTGCCAAAAGCAGCCAAATGTATTAAATGTTATAAACACATCTTTTAAGGCAAGAACCAGACATGGGTATGTAAGGTAAATGCAATCTGTATTTTTTTTTTTTTTAATGGGACCAAATTTGTATTTAACGAAATTAAAATTTAATAAGATCATCAGAGATTTATAATTGTATAATGTTTCCTTTCCATGATCATTCAAACAGCGACTAGATTATAGGCTATAGACTAACATTATCACTAACATTATCTATCGCGAGTTTAAACACCCAAAAATATCATTATAAACACTGAAGCTGTATAAAATTTGTAACGAATCTCACACTTATACATCTGTGCTTTGTTTATGATGAGGGAATTCACAGGAGTGCGGAATTCAGTCATCGAACACAAAACTGAGATTTAGCGAGGACTCATCTGAATGAATCTGTTAAGTTAATATGTTAACTCTGTTAATATTTCACGTAGTATTTTCAACGGTCAGTTGTGAAGGTCTGATTGGTTTTAAACTCCAGTGGGACATGCAGAAGAACCTTCCTGACTTGTTCAATCTGTGTGTACTGGCATTTGCATTCTTATGTTTACTTGCATTTGTATAATGGGTGTGACGCTATAAATCCAGTCTGACCTACTTTATTTTTTATTTTTATTTTCAGCATCACCACAAATGCTCTGTTTAGGTGAAACCTTCAATACATTAAGAGGCATTCAAAAACAAGTACATTATAAAGGAAATATTCTTAGAAATTTTCTTTCTCTTCATTTTCCAGAAAATGGCCACTTCAGGCACAGTCAGTAAAATGTCCAGTTCAGGTTTGCTTTCAACTGCAGACCAAAGTGATGAAGATGGTGATAGTTCTCAAAATGAAAGGTTAGTGTATGTATGTATGTATGTATTTTACAACTGAATAAGTAGTTCATTTCATTTTGAAGTAAATATTAATGCTTTTAGAAATTTGGTTTATTTCCTGCTATAAGAAATGTATGTATATGCCAATTGCCTGGTCTTGTGTATATAAATGTAAGCATATGTAATCGTATAATGGTAGTAAAAAATAAAATGGGAGTGAATTTGATTGAATTCGACTGGTGGAAAATTTTCTAGATAGGGATAAGCCATATCCAACAATTTTAGTAAACATCCCAATATGGTTTAATGCAGTTAAAGGAAAAAAAGTTAACAGAAGGAAAAAATATCAAGACAATAAATAAATAATTATCGATTTTCAAATATTGCACCTGTCAAACATAGTCTATTTTGCCGTCAATACTGTTGATAGTGTCCTTTATCAGTAGGCGCAGGTGTAGGTGTGTAAAAAAAAAAAAAGTTGATATTGTTTTCATGAAGACATGAGCCTGGTCTGTTGGTGGCCTCCCTCTATGTCACCTACAGCAGCCGCAGCACGCCAGCACCACGTCAGGCACGGTTCTGGTGTGTAAAGACACAGAAAATGCGAGGCAGCCGCCACGCTCCTGACACGCAGCAGAGATGCCACGCAGCCAGTGTGTCACAGGCCTAACGTTACAAACATCTGAAAGGACCTTACAAATTAAAATATATATATTTTTTAAATAAAATAAAAAATTCCCACAGACAATGGAATAATGTACCGGGGGTTTTTTTTTTTTTACACTTCATACAGTTAGGCATCACTTGTTAAATTTGCTTTATCTCTATAGTAACACAGGCTTGATGTACTATTTAAAACTGCATTTCTCTAAATGTATTGCAAACAGAAATGGTAGCAGCATCGATATGGTACCCAATGTTTTTACTCAAAGATTTCTGGAGATCAATAAGCTTGTTCTGCCTATGTTCATATAGCGTTGAGTAAAATGTATATACAAATGTTTGACTGTCTGAACTACAAAGAAGAAAAATTATCCCAAAAAATTATTTTATTATTGTAATTTTCAATGAAGAGTCCACCATTCCTAACACTAACATAATGTCTAACTTGTAAATATTTATAAAAATAATTTTGCACACAATCTTATCAAATGTCATAAATTCATCCTTGTAGAATAGATCATGTTATTTACACCAGTTTGCTACCATGAGAAAAAATATGCTCCCATTTAAGACATGGACCAGAATTTTCTACCAGCGAGGAAAGATTAGATGAGGGTTGTTTACAATGAAGAAATATTTAATAGCAGACAAAGCCTGCACATTTGCAAATGTGAACAATTATTATTAAATTTACTGTACATTTTCAATGGAGGGACAAAAAGCTCTCAGACTAAATCTAAAATATCGTAAACTGTGTTCCAAAAATGAATGGAGGACTTGCGGGTTTGGAACGACATGAGGGAAGTATTTTAAAGTTTGAAGTGTTGCCATGGCAACAGTATTTAAGATATTACGAATAAATTGGCAGTTTTACATCACCTGTGTTTTGCCAATATTCTGATCAAGTATGCATCAAACATACAGGGGTTTCAAAGCATTAAAAAGTACTTCTTGCTGCCAGTGGGTGACACTATAACCCCCCCCCGAAATTCGATTAGCCACCCCAGGTGCCCCCCCTATAAGATGTCTTGTGATTGGTTCATTTTATGGCTAATCATTTTATAGACTCTACTGAAGTTTGCGATTCAAAGAAGTCGTCAGAGAAAAAACTCTCGTCGCGGACTTGGTCTTTTACTTTATAAAGTGTGGGGAGTCGGGACACTAGTGATGGGAAGTTCAGATCAGTATACCGACTCTGACTTTTGAGTCGCTTTCAGCAAAATGAACAAATCTTTTTTTGAGTAATTTCGTTCATTTTAGCAAAATGTAAATAAATTGTTACGTGTTACTTCCCCCAACACATCTAGTACTTACGCAAACGTTGATTACACTACAAAAATACAAAACTAAAATGCTATAAAGGTACAGAAAATATTAATTAATTCTTTACATGGGTCTTCAGTTTGTGTTTAACTCACCTCTTGTCTGACAAGTCTTCGGGTTCAAACACTGAGAGATATATATATAACTGGATCGCTCATCGCGTTCTAAACTGCCAACAGGCAGTGAAGCCACCAGAAGTGTTCGATCCACCATCTTACTAATCCCTACTAGCAGAGAGCACCATTGAGTTACATTCAAACCGCTGTCCTAAAATAACTAGATTTGAAGCTGATCAGTCAAACGGGACTCGTTTTTATGTTATGTGTAATAAAGTAATGTTTACTTCAGATGTTATCTGCAGTGTTTACGGTCTTTTGGGACAGGATAAGCGATATATTTAAATCGTGTAGGTGGGTGTGTCTGCGGCACACTGACGACACAGGTAACTGATCAAACACAAAAATGGCTTATTTCTTTATGAACAAAGTTATTCAGGAATTATTAAACGAATGTATTAGTATCAGAAATGGATTTTAATATGTTACAATGAATTATACAATCGTTATATATTTCTCTATAATGAAATTTTAAAAAAAATTACTATCTGGGAAATAAAGCTTTGTATTTATTTCTTAAATCTGTACTGTATATAGTCAGTTATTTCTCTGAATAAATTCAAATTTCAGAACGAACACTTTGTAGTTTGTTATATGTGTTGAGGTCGTGTCCGTCTGATGTTTATCATGTTCATGATGCTCACTACTGTAATGAACGTAGCATTTTAATAAGTAGGGGAAATTCCTGACATTTAAAAAATAACCATTTACATGCCTAGGGTGTTCGCATTGTAATAATGTACAGTGATACTTCATATTTATAAACACTCACTTGTTGGGTGATGTTTTCTCATTAAAATACAAATTCCTATTAATTCAATGGAACTTTTTCGCACAGTAGGGATTACCAAGGGGCAAGGAACTCGACCGGAAGTTGAAGTCGGGTGGGGGCTGCCATCTTTTAGCAGAACTTCACTTGCGTTAGCATTCCCATTGACTCCCATTCATTTTGGCGTCACTTTGACAGTGAATAACTTTACATCTGAGGCGTTTAAAGACTCTGTTTGTCCATTATTTATTTCCAAAGATACACGAAAATGTATAAAGGGCTCCATTACCTTCTATGTTACATTATGGCCCCGTATAAACAGTTTTTGTAAAAAATAGGCTAACGATTGCGTCATAACCACTCGGCTCTCCTTCGCATTACCGTACAGACAGGAGGAGAAGCTCGCAGGCAATTAACTTAATATGGCGTACTGGCATTACATTTTAAAATACTATACAAAATAATTAATCAGAATACTTACTCCTGCTCACTCACGACAAAGAACTCCCCGCTCAAGCTCGCCGTCTCTGCAAGATTAACGATGGCAGTTTGCACGCACAGCCACTAGAAGATTTACATCTGGCAGACAGGTTGCTGACGTCGTCAAGCTTCGTTTGAGTCTGCACGTCAGAAACGGAAGTGCTAAAAAACGCTAAAACTGGGCTTCATTTGTCTCAATTGAGTCCCAATGGGGTCGATGTGTCCATTTCTTTTACTGTCTATGGGGATTACCAATATGGCGGCGCGGCGGCTTCACTTTAATGACGTCATGAGAAATCCAGTTTTATATTATAGATCAGTGGGTTCAAATCATTCCTTAATCACCTATTTCTGAAATTTCTGTCACTGTGTTTTTTTGTTACTGTTTCTTGAGGATCTGTGGTGTGTTATTTAAAAAATAAATAACCTTTATATAAATAAAATATTGATTAATTTGTCTTTTTGACTGTCTATCAGTAAATAAACACTAGGCTATATAATAATATAATAATCCAAGTATTTATAGCCTAGTTTAATTTTTAATGCAATTTTGAGTTTGCAGCTATAATAATTGCTTTTCCTAGGCAGACTTGACAAATTGGTCTAATATATGAAGCTAATCTGAAGGGTTAACTCAAAAGACATAAATCATACAAGGTAATTTTTGAAGATTAGAAACCACTGTAAAAAAAAAAAAAAATCAAAGTGATGTCGCCGTCATAGAGACGACTCTTTCTTCCCTAGTCACATTAAAGATTCGTTCGTTCCAGAACAACACATCACAAAACGCTAAACAAAGAGCTGGTAGGTAACCTTTATATATGGTTCATGTTTGTATGGTTTTCTCAGATCAATGTTTTTACACCGTCAGGCTCTGCTCACGTTGGTCGTGGTTGATTTCAATCAAATGTTCAATCAACGTTTAATAAAACACAATAAAAGTAAAATACGCTGGGCGCTATCAAACAATAAACAGTCATGGTGATTTGCATATTTTGTATCAGTTTATTTTGTGACAGTGACCACATATAGCAAGATTGCACCAAATGACAATATACACAGAATGTTCCTTAATAATAATAATTGTCTGGTGACGCTTTACTTGTTAATGCATGAGAGTAAGTCAATTAGATGAATTGTCAGGCCTAACTTAGTTATTTACACATGATATGGATGCATTCTGTGCATTTCATTAAGAATTTGAATTTTTTTTTTAGATTGAGAATAACAGACACACATAAGTGTTTATTTTGAATAAAATAAACAGTGCCAAGCCATGAAAAGAAGTAAAGATATAGGGAGTTTCTTTCTTTCAAAATTATCTTCAAGTCATCCAGGTGGATGCTGCACACTGGTGGTGGATGAGGAGATACCCCCTGACTATGTAAGCGCTTTGAGTGTCTAGAAAAGCGCTATATAAATGTAATGAATTATTATTAATTATTAATAAAAAATATACATTTTCAAATGTAACTTAATGGATATATACAGGGATGACATAAAAAAAGTGCTTTATTACTGCATTTTTTTTTTTTTTTTACTGCAAGTAACTTTAAGGTTAAAAAATAATAATAAAATAAATAGGATTTACGTAATATACTGTAGAATTTAGCTTTTTTTTTTTGGTCGCTGGTGGCCACTCCATTTGGAGGCAGTGTCCTAGCATGCCCCCCCAGACTGAAAATGCTCTAGACACGCCTCTGAGCAAGACATCACATCAGTAAAATATAAAATACATTAAACAAATAAAAGTGACTATGTATGAAAGGCCAAACACTGAAAGAATTACAGTACAATCTGTTTTTTTTTCTTCTTTACATGTGTACATCTATCTTTTACAGTCAGAAAATGATGGGAGCGGTTCACAGTCATTTAGAAGAGCACATTCGTCCATGCATTGATCTGATTGACACTCTGAGGTCAGATGGCATCCATAAAGACTTGGCATTACCGACTATTGTAGTAATTGGAGACCAGAGTTCTGGAAAAAGTTCTGTGTTGGAAGCACTGTCTGGAATTGGACTTCCAAGAGGCAATGGTGAGTACTAAATTAATCTTTGCTATTGAATATTCATACACACTGGGTGACCACTTTAAGCACATATCTCCAATATTGCTCTCTTTGTTTGTCTGAGATCTGGTGACAAGGCCCTGACTGAAAACACACAGGGCCCTAGGAGTATGTTTTCTACAACAGGAATAATTAGTTTTATTTACCCCTCTGCAACTATTCTCGTAAACACAGTCGGTTATGTCTTAAGTGCACGTATACAGTGGAGAAAGAAATCTCCTCCTGTGCATTATAATATTGGATGCGTGCATTCTGTCTTAAAGGGGCAGCAGCCTTAAAATACCTGCTGTTCCATTAGTGGCACCTGCTGTCAGAGAGTGACATTTGCATCTCATTCACAAAAGTAAAATCAGACCATTCTGTTTTTACTTAAATTTTTTGAATTATATAATCCAGATAACATGTATTTAGCATTTTCTTTTGGATAATTCAAATTGTTCCCTCTGATTAAAAAAAAAAGAGCACCGACAAAGTCCTTGTTTATATGAAGAGATTTAATTTAGTTGTAGAAATTCTAAAACCAATCCTAAATTAAAAAAAAGTACATTTCACAAAGAAATATGCAGCATTTTGTCTGAGAAATAATAAAACACATTTTTATTTGTAATTGGTCTTAAATCTCATTGTGTTGTATATGAATGTGTATGTGAGTGTGTAAAATATATATAAGGATTAACATAGTCGAATCTGAATTTTCGAATCTTGCTGATATTCGACTAATAGTCGAATCGTATGTTTGGGGGTGGGGCAAAATAGATTGAGTCAAGTCAGACACTCGATAGCCATAATTACTGATGTTAACACACACAGGGAAAATGTGTAAAAAATGCCTCGCAGATACGAACAGAGTAAATCCATTTTCTCATGTTTTGATTAAAATATAGTTAAAACTAAACGTCAGTGAAACCAAACATTCTCTCATTATAAATTTAGCCTATATGATAGTTATTTTCTGCATTTCTGTTTTGAGAGCAAGTTTTTAATAAATGGAATTAAACTCATAATTTAATGTAGAATACGCTTCATTATTTATACAACATACGACTTATATATGTTCCTCATCGTGATGTATTTTTGGACTGATACGACTTATACTCAGGTGCGACTTATAGTCCGAAAAATACGGTAGGACTTATAATCTATCTGCAAAAAGAATGAATGAATTAATTAATTCATGAATTAATTTTGTGGACGCGTTCACGAAACAATGTGCAGAAACACTGCAGCTAAACTCTAAACATTCACAGCGTTTTATTATAATGGTGTTCTCAGTATAATGGTATGTGTGTGACAGTCCCAATCAGATTTATTAATATTCTGCATTGTAGTTTGACCTGCTCGTTCTGCACAAGATTTATGTTTATTGACATTTAATCATATAGCAGACGCTTTCATCCAAAGCCACTTACAAATGAGAACAATAGAAGCAGTCAGGTCAACAAGAGAACAACAACAGCATACAAGTGCCATGACAAGTCTCCGTTAGTGTAGTATAGAACGCATGGCCAGGTTTTTTTTTTTTCGTAAATGAAAAGACAAGAAAAGGAGAAGTGCTGGTATTAGTTGGTTAAGTGCAGGCGAAAAAGATGAGTCTTTAGATGTTTCTTGAAAATGAGTAAAGACTCCGCTGTACGAATTAAGATTGGGAGGTCATTCCACCAGCTGGGCACACTCCAGGAAAAGGTGATAAGATGCACAAGATGATTACGAGATAATCATCGTACTACTACAATGAAGCGTTTGACTCAACCAAACACATTTTATTTCAGGTAAATATATCCACAATAAATATAAACCTGCTGAATTGTTTTGAAATCACTTAAACACTCACTACCTGATAAAAAAAAATCCAGTCTCTGGCTGTGTCAGTTTGAGTCTTGGTTAAGTTTTAAATCCCTGCCGCCAAGATGCTCCTCTGTGGGTCACGGATTATTGAAAGTCAAACACAAAACTAGGGGTGTTTGGATTTATTCACGCACTATAAAATATTAATTTGAAGCTTCTTTTCAGATTCTTATTCGCGGCTTTATATTAATAGGCTGCATATTAACTTATTGGGAGAAAATCACAAGTTCTATGTGAAATCAGGCATTTGAGCACTCACCAGGCGCGCAGATGGCACTAGGGACGTGGGGGACATGAGCCACCCCCCCCCCCCCCCCCCCCATTTGTAGTTTTCCGTGTGAGTGTGACATTAGGTCCCCAGTGAACAGATAATTGAAAGTATAGCGAGTCCGGAATAATCAAATATCTAATTTGATGCATAATTGACCTATTATGACCAGTTTTTCAATAGAAACATTGTCTAAATTTAGTGATTCTGCTTTATGGGCTGGCGGTGGATCCTTACATTAACATGAACAATATATTTTTTTACACTTATTAATGTTTGTTGATGTTAGTTAATGCATTTAATAATGTTAACAAATGAGATATTATTGTAAAGTGTTACCAAAACCTTTAAAATGTTTTTTTATTATTATTTATAAATCCTTAATTATCTATCAGCATGGTTTAAATTTTTGCCTGCATTGCAGCTTAGTTTTCATCTGTGAGCTGAACTGTTTTACTGCTACATCCATTAGATGTAAATTCAGATAAATGTCATTCCAAATGTTGTTCCAAACCCTTAAGACCTCTGTTCATCTTCGGAACACAGTTTAAGATATTTTAGTTTTAGTCCGAGAGCTTTCTTTCCCTCCAGTGAAAATTTATGTACGGTATACTGTCCATGTCCAGAAAGGTAATAAAAACATCATCAAAGTAGTCCATGTGACATCAAAGCGTCAGTTAGAATTTTTTGAAGCATCGAAAATACATTTTGGTCTAAAAATAGTAAAAACTATGACTTTATTCAGCATTGTGTTCTCTTCCGGGTTTGTTGTGAGCGCGTTCACAGCACTGCAGTTTAGTGATATCCGGTTTGCGAACAAATCACTTGATGTAACTGGATCTTCTTGAACCAGTTCACCAAATCGAACTGAATCGTTTGAAACCATTCACGTCTCCAGTAAGCATTAATCCACAAATGACTTAAGCTGTTAACTTTTTTAATGTGGCTGATACTCCCTCTGAGTTCAAACAAACCAGTATCCTGGAATAATTAATTTACTCAAACAGAACACTGACTGAACTGCTGTGAAGAGAGAACTGAAAATTAACACTGAGCCGAGCCAGATAACGAACAAAAGATTGACTCGTCTTATAATTTATAATACTAAATAACATTATACAACAGTAGTTGTCCATGAAAAACAATGGTGATCTGCTGTGGTACAAGTCCTTGTGGAGAGGGAAAGAATGCCTCCCTCTCCTGTTCCATTGTTGTCTCCATTTGTAGTTTGTCTAATGCACTTTAAAAAAGGAAACCGTAATTGTATTATTTTTACTATTACTTTAATAAATCACCACGGAAATACACTCAAAAAAATGAATTTTTAGTTTTGTTCACTTTACCTGAACAATTCATGTTGAATTAATGCCATTTTGGCTATTTTTCATTTCAACATGATTGTGTCATGTTAAACTGACTTAAACCTGTCTCTCGTTGGTTTAACATAAAGTTTTCATTTTGAAAGAACATGTTTCAATCAAGTCCCTCAAAATAAGTTTTACACTTCCCATCATGCTTTGCACAGGACTGGATATGAGGAGAGAAAATGTTGAAATAAAGTGTTATTTTATGCAGTTTTTAATAAAATGTGATAATAAGGAGACTTTTTCATGTATAATGCTCTATTATGTGGGCATTTTAAAAGACTTTATATTGGTGTATTTTGTGCGAGTTACCATTGTGGTGAAGTGTGGAGCTTGTGGTTGGGTTGAGGACCTGGTTGAAAGAACGTCTAAAATACTTAATTTAAAAAAAAGCAACTTTAATGAGAGTGCTAGTGTATGATGTACACATAGTAACATCCTTAAACTGCAAACAATTAACATCATGTGTAAAGAAAAGTTATATCTTACTTGCTAATGTTTTTATAACACTTTGGCTAAACTTGCATGGACAGTGGTTCTACATGATGTAAACATATTATCTCTACTCAGATATTTCATGTAGGATGAACTAAAGCAAACTGAGTAAACTCAACTAAAGGTAGACAAGTCCTTATAACTTGATTTATTCATGTCCAAATAACATGGTACAAACATGTGGAACCACTGTCCATGATAGAATCATGTTCAGCCAAAGAGTCATTTTTTTGAGTGTACCGTTCAAGATAACAGTGAACAAATACAGACAATGTTTGTGGATGTTATTGGATGCTTCCGGTTTCTCATTTCTCACCATAATACGTTTGGTGACAATCAGTTAGAGAAAACCTCAGAAGAATATATCAAATTCCAGAGCATGCCCTTTTTACAAAGCCCTGAATAGCCATGTTCAGCCGAGCCTATGACATGCAGGGCAAAAACTGTTCAGCCTGATTAGATCTTTGTACTGAGTTTTGTATGAATGCGTTTAAATATGTGTGAGATGCACCGTACCACCGCTCTCTATACGCAGAGTATGCAGTCTGCGTAGGGCACCAACTCCCAGAGGGGGCTCCATCCCATTGGCTCCAAAAAAAACCCAAAAAAAACGTGCCATTCTCCCATCCGCGCTCGCTACCGCACTTACCTCATGTTTGCGGCGGAACGTTCATAATTGATGGATGGACATCTATGCCCTGTTAAAGGACATCAGCAATCCAGAGCAGAGAAAAGAAAACTAAAGAAAGTAAATAAAAAAACAGGCATAAAGTTGGCTTGACGTTGGACAATCAAGAGTCTCAATTTAGGGACCGTCTCTAAAGTTACATGCAATATTGACATACACTTTTCTAAAGTCAGTAGCATTTGAGGAGAATGACTTGCAGTCATAAAATCAACTGTAATTGTGCAGCTATAATGCACAATTGAATTGAATGTTTGATATTTATTCAAATAAACTGTAAATCATATGTAAAGTTATGCTACTTTTTCACATGGGCTCAAACACAAATTTGAAGCTCAATAGCATTTGAGGAGAAAGACTTGCAGTCATAAAACGATTGTAATGTGTTCATTTAGGTGTCAGCTACAATGCACATCTATACATTTTTAATATATATTAAAATAAATTAAACAAGTAAAAACAAGGCTCGTTTATCACTTTCAGGTACATTCCTGAAAGTTTTTTTTTTTTTCAGAAAATGACCCATGGTTTTAACAATAACACCACAAATCATCATTCTTGTAGCCATGGTAACTGCAGATTAACCATAGTTTTGTTACTTCAAATAATAATTTACAAAAAAGTATTAATATACTGAAATATTTTTTTGTTGTTGTTGCTATAAAAACAGACTTAAGCCATCAATAGCCTTTAAAATGACTTAAAATGCATTATATAAAAAAACAATGAGGCAATAATGATTGGTTAACTTAATAATAACACTGTTAAAATACATTAATGTAGGCAAATACAAAATAAACAATTTATGTACATGTTATTACAAATGGCTGCAAAGGGAGCCAAGTGCCATGTAATTGCTGCTGTTACACTTACAGGGCAATCAAATCCTTGTTTAGGCTACTGACCAAACATTAAATTCAAATATTCACTTAATCTTTCATTTTTGGCCACCTTTTTGCTATATATGACACAGCCTTTATAATTTCTTCAACAAAAAATGTGCATATCACAACCCTTACAAAACTAAACCACGTTTTATCATAGTTAAACTGCTTAATTCGCTTTTGCATGATTTCTGAATGCTTGAGACTATAAAATAAATTAGTCATAAGTTATAGCTATAGGTAAATGTCGAGAGCTACAATTGTAATTTGTAAATACAATTTACTCATTTTTTTTTTTTTTTTTTACTTTTTTTTTTTTTTTTTTTATAAAATTTATATTTTCACCCCTATAGTAGGTGTTTTTTTCCCCCCTATCATATTTGAGGAATGGGGGCACAGCAATACAATCCTGCTTAGGGCACCCATTTGGCCAGCAGCAGCCCTGGATATACATCAAGTTTTGACTGTTGAAAAGAAAAGAACAAGAGAGCTCTGTGCCTTAGTGGTGCTGGCCCTAATAATAATAACAATAACAATAATAATAATAATAATAATAATAATAATAATAATAATAATAATAATAATAATAATAATAATAATAATAATAATAATATAATAATAATCAAAACAACACAGTAACATAATATTTTGCAGGTCAAGGGGTGTTGTGACTCTCTCACTCTCTCCTTCAAACGATAGATGGATAGATACATCAATCAGTTGTCACATAACTTTTCATTTTCTGTTGATTGTCAACTGTGTTTGCTGTAGGAATTGTAACCAGATGTCCATTAGAGTTGAGGCTGAAGAAGGTACCAGGAGTCAACTGGAAGGCTGTTTTAACGTACGATAAGAAGACTGATGAATCTGTGAATTCCTCACATTCTGCAGGTTAATAGTAGTTAATAGTTAAGTGTTTTGTTTTCTCAACTGAGAGAGTATCTTTCAGCTGCATTTAAATTATCGCTTTAACAACTGGATTTAAACCATGTTTTGTTGCAGGTCCTATTAAAGCCAGCAAACTGGTGGTTGGAAAGGTAGCACAGGCAACTCAAAATCAGAAGAAAATTGAATTTTCAGATCCTTCACTTGTTGGAGAACATGTCGCAGCAGGTTAGTAAAACTGCTGGGATTCTCTTTTCTTTTCACTGTTACTAGTGTATAGAATTAAAAAAGATTCTAAATCTCATCATCAGTAACTATGTACATATATATTTTGTCCTATAAAATGGATTTTATTTTTATAGTCTTGAATGCTGTTTTGTCAATTCAGCATTCCAATTCACCTTATCACTGTGCAGAACCCATAGCACATCAGTTTTGTTGTATAGCCACATTCTTGTATACAATACACTATATCAATCTGTCAAAATCTGTATCAAACTTCTGTATTAATTTTACCCTCTTGAGCCTGTTATTAGCATGCTGCTAAGCTAACAATATATAAGCAGTACACAATAAATGGGTAAAATAGTCAAACTATTGATGCTTTAAGCACTGAATGAAATGTATATTTAATTCAAAGTCTCACAATTTTAGCCTAGTGTTTCTTTACAAATTATGTACTTGATTTTTTTTTAAAGGGTACACCATTACATATAAAATGTAAAAACTGAAATATTCATTTATTAATTCTAAAGCAGTGGTTTTACTCAAAATATTTAAGTACTATATAGTCTCTTTACAATGGCTTGACTAAGATAAATGTCTTCATTCTCACTGCTTTAAAGGACACATTTTTTTTCCAATGAAAATTAGAGTTAATTCTGCAGTTTTTGTGTTTTATAGCCCAGAATGAGCTGGCAGGAAAAGGGGTAGGAATATGTGATGAGCTCATTACATTAGAGATCATGTCACCAGATGTATGTGACCTCACATTGATCGATCTGCCTGGAATTGCCAGAGTCCCAGTAGAAGGACAACCAGAGGATATTGGAAAACTGGTGAGTCATATAATCTGATTTTGCTGATTCATTATCAAACTAGTTTAAGTACAGTTTTTAATCTATGTCTTTGTCTTTATAGATCAAACATCTGATTATGAAATATATTAAGAAACCTGAGACTATAAACCTGGTTGTGGTCCCTTGTAATATTGACATTGCAACAACAGAAGCCTTAAAAATGGCACAAGAAGTTGATCCTGAGGGCAAAAGAACAGTCGGTAATAAAGCAGTTGATCTGCACAACATCAAAAATCTCACCAAAATATTGTGCAGCGCGTTTGCAAGAAAATTGATATTTTATAAAATAACCATTTCATTCTCACAGCCATTTTGACCAAACCAGACCTCATAGACAAGGGAACAGAGGAACGCATTCTGGCCATTGTCCAGAACAAAGTGATTCCTCTCCGCAAAGGTTACATCATGGTGAAGTGTAGAGGACAACAGCAGATCAATGATGAAATTCCTCTGGAGGAGGCAGCACAAATGGAGAGAGATTTCTTCCAAAACCATGACTATTTCAGGTTACAGACCGAAAATAAATTAATTTAAATTCATAATTAATACATTTTGCATATTAATTTATTTTTTTAATTTACTTATCCTAACAATATAATGAAGAAAAACATATTAAAAGAATTAAAAGAAAACCTTTAGTTATAAGGCATAAAGGCTGATTCATACTTCGGCGTCGTCGTACCTATGCCAAAGCTTACTCAGGCGCACTCCCTTACTCCATAGCCTGACATGCACCTATCCAAAAATCTAACAGAGCATCAATTCTACATGGACCGCTGTGATTGGTCTGCTAGAATCCCTCCCTCCATATGAACTTGATTTTTGTTTGTGTTTATGTGCACTTTTATTTGATTGTTACTACACCTTATATAAAATCTAACAAAGCAAAGAGTCTTATCATTTAAGTGATGTGACATACAGCCAAGTATGGTTACCCATACTCTTACTTGGTGCTCCTCATTTAACCCATCCAAAGTGCACACACACAGCAGTGACCACACTCACTGAACACACACCATGCTGCAGGAGCAGGTGGGGGTTCGGTGCCTTGCTCAAGGGCACCTCAGTTGTGGTATTGATGGCCCGAGACTCAAACCCACAACCTTAGGGTTATGAGTCAAACTATCTACCACTAGGGCATTATTATGCTACATAGCATTATACATCAGTAGTTGTCTGCAACAAACAATGTCTATCTGCCATCGTACAAGTCCTTGAAAGAATGCCATCTTCCCCTTTTCCTTTGTTGTCTCTGTTTGTAGTTTTAAATAATTTAATGGTTTGATATTTATTTGCCACTGTCGCGGCTATAATGCCTCTCCAAAGAGCGCTTCTTCGGCTTTTGTCGTGGTACTGCAGGTTATTCCAGCAACATGCCTGTTGACTCTTCAGAATAGCAGTTTGAATGTGTACTGCACGTCGATGCGGACAATGACGCAGAAGTACTGTATAAATGAAAACTGATGCAAAGCCTATGGCATAAAAAGGCTACGGTCCGATGCAGAAGTATAAATCAGCCTTTATCTTTTTTATTATCAATATTTTTTATTATTTTCACATAAACTACTTACAGAATCAGTATGAATTTACAAGTAAACATTCTTTTCTAACCACTCTTCCACCCCCATCCAATCCTCACTAGACAGAGCACTTAAATAAAACTCATTGCGAGGCATTGAGTTGGTGTGTAAAATAAAAAAAGGAAAAAGACAAATGAAACAAGAAAAGTAAAAAAATTAAAGTCAAGATGGGTTGAATGGTCATATCAGCATTTTCAGTCAAAGTAACATCCAAATTATTCACGTATGCAATAAATCTGTCCCAAATCTTTACAAACATTTCCTTTTTTTTTTTTTTTTCAAGATTAAAAATTATTTTTTCAACAGGCACATACTGTAGGACGAAAGTTCTCTAAGCCATACAATAGGCCTAGGTGGTTCTTCTGATTTCCATTGTATAGCTATACATTTCTTTTTCCCATTTAAGTCTTGACAATGATACATCCTTCCCATACAAGTCAATGAAATTGGTGTACATATAAGACACAAAACCTTTTTTCTCTCTTATAATGCTATCAATTGGAAGTAAAGAGAGAGACCTTAAATTATCATGTATTGTATTTATATAATTTCTCACCTGAAAGTACTTGAAAAAGTATTTAACTGGAAGAGAAAACATTATTCTTAATTGTTCAAATGTCATTAGTGTGTCCTCCTCATAGAAGTCTCCAAACACTTGTATTCCCTTTTTAAACCAATATTATGTTATCCCATCTCTTAATGCCTCAGGAAGAGATGGTTTGTATTGAAAAGGAGTATTATAATATAACGACAGTAGCCAATTATATTTTTTTTTTCCTGATTTCAAACCCCAATTTGCAAGCATGTCTAAACTACTTTTGTAACACAAGTCAATGGGATTAACAGCGCCTTATCTAGAGGTATTTCCCCTGCATGATATCTTTTGATTTGTTTCCATGCAGGTGGCAAAGTACTATTCATCTGCCAAAATCATACCGCTCTCATTTGTGCTGCCCAATAATAAAACCGAAAATCTGGAAGTTTTAATCCACCTTTTTTAAATGTCATTTGTAAAGTTTTAAGTTTAACCCTCAGAGTTTTATTATTCCAAATAAATTGGGCTATAGCGTATTTTTTTTTTTTTTTTTTTTTTTACTTTTGTGGGATAGAAAAAATTAGGAAGAACATTGATTTATCATTGAACATATGGGACGGCAGTGGCTCAGTGGCTCATGTAGGTTGTCTACAAACCGGAAGGTTGGTGGTTCAATCCCTGGCTCCACCTGACCAAGTGTCGAGGTGTCCTTGAGCAAGACACCTAACTCCAGATGCTCCTGACGAGCTGGATGGCGCCCTGAATGGCAGACACCGCAATCTGTGTGTGAATGAGTGTGTGAATGGGTGAATGTGAGGCAAATTGTAAAGAGCTTTGGATGGCCATGTGGTCTGTTGAGAGCGCTATATAAATGCAGTCCATTTACCATTTAATCCTTAAATGCACAATTTTTTCAGAATTCCATAAAGGAATGTTTTAAGAGCATTCTCTCTACAGTCAAATTCAGTGGAATCAAAACACTTTTATTAATATCGATTTTATAACCAGATAGGTCTCTACAGTTTTCCAACAATTGAAATAAAGTAGGTAGAGATGATTAAAAATTATTTAGATATAACAAAGCATCATCCGCTTACAATGATTTTGCGTACACAACCTCCTACCTCTAGTCCATATATTGATTCATTTGCCCATATTGCTATGGGCAGGGGTTCCACTGCTAACGCAAGAAGTAGTGGAGACTGAGGACATCCCTGTCTGGTTCATATCAATAAATCATTTTGTGAAGAAATTAAGAATTTCAAATGAAGAAATTCATTTTATGCAAAATAGCTATCAAATAAGGCCATTCTACTCTGTCGAAAGCTTTTTCTGCATCTAAAGAAAGAGCGATCACCGGAGAATCCTTTTGTTTTGCCGAGTAAATAGTGTTCATTAATCTTCGTATATAATCGAAAGAGGATTTATTTTTTTATAAATCCAGTTTGATCCATATGAATTAAACTAGGTAAAACCCTCTCTAAATGTAATGCAATCATTTTAGAAAGAATTTATATTCAGAATTAAGTAGTGAGGTCGGTCGATATGAGGTACATAGGTTAGGGTCTTTGCCAGGTTTCAGCAGGACCGTAATTAAAGCCTGATTTAAAGTCTCTGGTAATTTTTTTTTTTTTTATAAATTGCCTCCTCATACATTGAAAGCAATGGGTCAGCTAATTTAGCAAGAAAACATTCAATAAAAGTCCATTGAAAAACCATCCAAACCAGGTGTTTTACCCCAAGCTAGTGCAGCAACAGCAGACTCTCTTCTTTTGAAATTTTTTTTTTCTACTTCTCCTCGGTCATTATCACATAAGACTGGGATATTTAATTTAAGTTTTGGATTTCAGCTTCCTCTACTCCTTGAGACTTATACAGCAATTATATTTTAATTATATTTTTATATTTTAAATATAGTCCACCCTTGACATAACCAAAGTTATTAATAATCATCGAAGAGCGCAAATCATCTTCAGCGCAGTTAATCTTGCTTGCTATACGGGTGATTGCTTTAGTAAAGTTTACTATAGATCCCTTGACATCGTTGATATGCCTTTTTTATATTAAATAAGTGCAATTAAGTGCAGATGCTGTTGTCTAAAATAAGTCTCTGTCGATGCTTTGGAGTTGAAGGATCTTTGTCCCACCGATAGCTAAATCCTCAGCGTCGCAGGAACGCTTTGAGTGAGCTGAATTCTTGTCGCTTTCTAAATGAGGTTGATGACATGTCACCAAATAGCATGATAGTAGAATTGCCATAGGTGAGCTTGCCCCGTTCTCTGGCCAGGTTGAGGGTCATTAGTGTGTCTCCACATCGCAGTAGACTAATCAGAATGGCCCATGGTTTGCAGTTTTCCGCTGGTCGTCGTTGCAAAGCGAGATGAGCTCTTTCAATTTCGTAGATCTCATCCTCCTTTCCCAGAATTTTAGGAAGCCATTCTTTTAAAAAATCCACTGTGTTTCTGCCTTCCAGTCCCTGATTCTAAAGTTCATCAATTTTATCTTTCAGCTGTTTAATTTCGTCGTCAATATCCAATTTGACATCCCCGACATCTTTGTGAAGGCCCGTTATGCTTCTTCCGTCTCCAGCTGCTTGGTTTCTACATCCACTGTTCTCATTTATTCACTGTAATTTATTTCTCTTAGAATTCTGAGAACTAACTCAGGCGTTCGTCGATTTAACTCCTGAACTCTGAGAAAAGATTTTTCCATTTCTGCATGGAACCGTGGCGGCGAGTCAGATAGTGGTAGTCTCAATTCCTGAGTTTCTTCTTTTTTTATTGTCTGTTTTCTTTGGATTCGGCATATTTGTCAAAATATTTGAAGTTATTATTTTAGATAAAGTACTTTCGTCGCAATGTCTTTAGAGAAGGTTATTTAGAGTTATTCGGGAGCTCTAAAAGCTGCGTCTCACTCTAGCGCCATACCCAGAAGTCCAATCAGCCTGAATCTTACCAATATTTTCAGGTCAGCTCATATGGTATTTTAAAGTGTCCTAATATTGTGTTGGTGTTTAAATGCATCAAATTTTTTCAGAATATACATTTAATATTGGAGTCATTTGCCAATGATTAGGAAATTATTTGTTCCAAAAAAACTCGTAGCAAACCCCTCCCTTCCCTTTTTCTTTTTTTATATAAATGTTTTGTGTGTGTTCACTTTGCCCATTGTTTTTTAATTAATCTATAGTACATTAAATAAAATAAGCCAACTTGTGAAAAAATTGCCTTCTCTTTTTCAACAGATGCCTCTTGAAAGAGGATAAAGCAACTATTAAAAATCTTGCCGTCCAACTAACTCAGGATCTTGTTGATCATATCAAAGTAAGTTTCTAAATGCCTCAAAATCATGAATTTTTTGTGAAATGCACTTTGGATGGATTAAAATACTATAATCAAATTGTGTCTTGCCTATCTTTGTCAGAAATCATTGCCACAGCTCCATGAGCAGATAAATAAGCAGTTGTGGAGTGTGAAGAGAGCACTTAAGGACTGTGAGATTGGACCACCAGAAGACCCTGAGGGAGCCAAGGATTTCCTTATTAAAGTAGGACCTCTTTCACAATGAGCGGTGATAGCAGAGCTTTATTAAAAGAACGTAGTCATACAGGCAGGTAAATCAGCAATCCTGTGGAATTATTTTTGTGTCTTATTATTATTCCATCAAAGATTCTGTGTTTAAAAGTGAAACAAACTATTTTGTAATTAAAAATTTAGATCGCTCTTCTTAAGGCTCAAAAATAAAGAAATTGCTAAAATTAATTGCAGTGCATATAAATCTTTGAAAATCTTTATGGTCATAATTTATGAATCCTCACCCTCCAAATGAGCTAGTTATTTGGTGTGCGTTACTTATCTTATTTTCACTTGAGCTATAATAATCGACAGTCTCTGAAAATATTGTCCTGACGTTTTACTATTGGGGATTTCTGGCAGCTAGCTATACCGTTGGTTAATCAAATCTACAGTGGGCTTAGCTAACATTACGTATTTAGATGGGAGAGCATGTGAGGACATAAGGACATGAGGGGACATAATTAAGTTGACTTGTCACAGAGTTTAAGATATGTTTGTTATCTTAGTACATGACCTGTTTCTCATCATGAAACAGGGTGGCAGTGGTCAACCTGTGGACATCAATCGAGAATGACCAATAGGAAAAGGCCTTTCATCCTGGTGGGTTGAGACCTCCCACTGAGAGACAGCTTAACTCGCAAGCAAAACTTTTGAACTAGCAAAAAAAAGGTTTTAGATCAGCAAAAAAAGATGGCAGAAACATTTTTGATTTGTGATTTTTTTTTAAAAGTATTAGTATAGTAAGTGCACAAAGAAAAAGATTTTCAAAGATTTATATGCACTGCAAATAATTGTATCTATTTCTTTTATTTTTGAGCCTTAAGACTTTTTTATTACAAAATAATTTGTTTTACTTTCAAACACAGAATGTATTATTTGAATAATAAAGACACAAAAATCATTCCATACAATCCAAGGTGAGACAGAGTAATCAAAAAAACAATAGGCAAGGGTCAGGAGAGGCAGCAAATGATTAAAAGGAACAAGGTCACAGACCAAAGTTGAAACCACAGGAAACAAGGAAAACATGGTAAACTACAGCAAAAACAAGACTTCGGCAATCAAGGAGTGAGTAATCCAGACTTTATAGTATTAGATTAATGAGGTGATGAGCTACAGGAGAATATGATCAAGTGAAGAGTCCGGGCAAAGGATCATGGGGAATGTAGTCTGTGATACTAAGACACCAGTCTAGGATGGAGTGCCCTCTAGTGTCCATCAAGGCATTTCCAGCAGTTGATCTAACAACTTCAAGACATCAAATCTTCATGCTTCTGAAAATTTCATTAGGGTTCAATCTGCTGAACCCTTCAAGAAAACCAAAAAATGTATTGAACAAAATATGAATTTTGTAATACAGACAGATCTGTTTGTTAATTAAATTAATAATAGATACAGATACACAATAGAATTCAAAGGGGAAAAAAGTCAAATGTAATCCCAAAATTGCCCTTCAGATAAAACATCTTTTACCCTCTCAAGTCATGTATGATAATAATTTAACAGGCGCATGATGGAACAAATATATTTTTTCCTCAGACATTAAATGGATTTAATGAGAAAATCAAGTCTCTGTCATCAGAAGAGATGATAACTGAGAACAATATGTTTGCCCAGCTTCGTGCTGAATTCAAGAAGTGGAATGATTATCTTAACAGTACAAAGACACCCTGTGAGTATATTTTCACATTTAAGAAGCAGAGAGTTCAAATGAAAATGTAAAGGGTCAGTTTAATTCACAAGAAATCCATATTGTTTCCAAAAGTTAACAATTCAAATGAGTTAAGCAAGAATTACAGAGGGATGGAACTGCCTGGTTTCATGAACTACAGATTCTTTAAGAAGATAATGCAGGACCATGTGGCCAAACTTAAGGATCCAGCCATTGATTTACTCAATGCCATAAAAGGTACCATCACACATATTTTTGTTTTAAAGACTTTCTGGTCATTGTGGAGAGCCTCCATTAAAAAAAACAAAATATTAGATCAAGAACCGAATGACTAGTTTTAGCACATCTTTGTTGTTCATTGTGTATTTCTTCTGAAGACATCATCATTAAGCAATTCACGGACGTGGTGAGTGAGTGCTTCCAGAACTATCATGTCCTTCAAAACATCACTAAGGTGAATAAGGCCTTTCAATTGCTCCTCAAATAATGAAAATATTATAGTCCAAGTTGATCAAGTTGTCTTTCCTTTGTTCTTCTTTACTTGATTCTGTAGGACAAAATCAACAACATTCAGTTAACCCAACTAGAAAAGGCAGAGCAGAGGATCGCAGAGCAGTTTGAAATGGAAAACAGGATCTACACTCAAGATCCCATTTTCCTGAAGACCTTGAGTGAGATTACAAATGAGACTTTTTCAAAAAGGAGTTACCTGTCTTTGACAAA
>NW_020523904.1:0-44300 GCF_003368295.1 Carassius auratus | reverse complement strand
TCATAAAACATGGCTGAAAAAGATTTTAACCCACATTGTTACCTGCAAACATTCAGTTGCACCGCACACCAAGGAAAATAGCTTTAATCGTGGAAAGAGGAAAAATACAATCCTTGTAGGAAATGACTGCTTCTCCCTGCATTGACTCCCTTCTGTTTATTCAGGAAACTCAAATACCACAAAAACAGTATGAACAAGACTATTGTATATGGCCTCTTCCATGCCTTTGTTTACAGTGATTCCTGAGATAACACACTGGTCTGTTTCCTAACAGAAACAATGGAGACTGAGAAAATGATGTGTGGTGTTCAGCATACAGACACATTCACACGTGAGTCAGTCCCAAACTTCAGGTTTGGTAATTGTAAAAACACAGATACAATGCCCTATTTTTATGTTTCAGTAGCAACTAAACAAAAAAAAGAGACTGGTGGGAGAACGGTACAAATGGGAACCATGAAGTCTGTGGGCACTTGACCCAGAAAGGCATTCATTGTTTCACTATTGTGATCCGATTCAATTTAGGGATTGTATTACAAAATAAATACCAGTTTCAACAACAACAACAACAATAATATATAATAAATTATTATGTACTAAATTTCTGCATTTTAACCACATTTGCTTGCCAGTCTCAATGTTAAATTCAAAATGTAAATAAATTTTAAAGGCAGATTGCATCTCACATCATATAGCAGTTTTATTACAGAAATAAAATTCTGAGAGTTGAAGTGGGAATGGCCTCAGTAAGGGATTGCATTTGGTTCCAAAGGACAGTGATTCATGGGAAGTGATGAAATGATGAACTGATGATAGATGCGTACATCATCAGTGGTCAGACAATGTGAACCAATAATAATAATAAAAGAAAAAATGGGAAAGAATCATTCACCACTAATGCTAGAATGTATGTCTCATTGAATGAATCACAAGTGAAAGCAGCTGGTTTTAACACTTGGAACAGGATTCCATGTTCACTGTAGCTAAAACAAGATTTGATGCCATGCACGCAAGGGATCCCAGTGACGATGATGACCCCATCATGAATGCTATTATTAAAAGTTCAAACTTGAGTCAACAGTTCTGTGCCAGTTATAAAATGTGCATCATCAGAAAGAAGGATCATTTCAGACAACCCCAAAGCAACATGCAGTCTCTTGACGGCTTCGTGTTTCCTGAAGCAAACCACAAAACTGACACAATAAAAAAAATAAAAAAAACTAGATCCTTTTTTGGCAATGAGGTTAGCGTTTATCCTCTTTGCTGATACCAGTATCCGGAGCTATTTTGGATGAGGTTTCTGGAAGGCACCCTCACTGAATAAATTCCTTTAGTCTGAGTCAAAATGCTTCATATTTATGCCAGGTTTATACAGTTTCATTTCCATTACAGTCACCTCATACTCCTACGCTAAAACCTAATCAAAATGTCAGCCTTCACATTTTCATTGATATCATTTTCATATACTCTTTAGGTTGAGATATTGCTTGCTGCCAATTACGTAATCAGGTTTTTTTTTAAGTACTTGCAAAAATATAGTTATTTGAAATGTTTTTCAGCAACAAAAACAGACCATTTTATTACATAATTTAATATTTATTAAACAGATTCATAACAAACCAGTCTGTAAAAAAAAAAAAAAAAAAAAAAAACAAGCATTTTTTTATGCTCCAAAGGCCTCTCAGGCAATCACTTGTGGTTTATTATCTATAATGGGTAGTTATGAGAATGTGAAGAGAGGACCAGCCAGTTATAAAGATTATAACAGTGAATGTGATGTGACATACAGCGGATACAGTGGATAACCAGATTATTTTTGCACACTTAAAATCAGTAGCATTGTATTGATTTCTGGTAAAAAAAAAAAACAAACAAACAAAAAAACCTTGTCACTGGGGAGTATTGCAGACAACAGACACCCTCAGTGACCTCAGGTGGAACATGGCCCCCATCGTGGACACTAGCATTGGTACATATGCACAAGAACACATGTTGCATCTGTTCCAGACATACCTTTCATCCTCAGTATTGGACTCCAGAGAGCAGGCTTGCGAATGGCACTCTGCTCGCTGAACTTGAAGGATGTCGTTGAAGTCTGCTGAGGGCATGTCTGAGGCTACACAAGCCAACACTCAGGAGGAGAGGAAGACGATCTGAGATATCATTAACCCTCTAATGATCTCTTAGAAACCCTAGATCTGACTGCAAGCTTTGAGCCTTTGACCTAGTGGGAGAACCAGTTCCTTTGAGAATAAGTCTGGCCACAAGTCTGAAAAGTAACTGAGACCCTCTTCGACATCCAAGCTTCCCACATTTCAGACAAACAATCCTAATCTTTCCTGTTTTTTCTGAGGCAATTGAGATGTTCCCCAAGGCAGAGAACTCATGAATGCTATATTACGGTCTCTCATATGATTTTAAACTAACCGCTGGACTCAGTACACACACTAATGCACATGCATGCGCTCTTGAGACCAGACCATGTGCATGGAAATTATTTTTCCAGTCTTAAACCTAGTATCTGCTACATCCATTAAGATGACCTAGCAACACTGGATACAACACAGAGCGGGTAATAATACAGGACTCTGTCAGTGTCTGAATCAGTACATTCAAAAACAATATTTTCTAAAATATAAACAGATAATAAGCTCCAGTGCAATTGCATTGCACTAATTACACTTTGTTTTGCGCAATTGCTAAATACGCAAACACTAGAATTAAGTTGTTTTTGATTGAAATGATATCAGTTTTCACTTTCATTTGGCTTTGAGTCTCAGCCAAAATGGAAATTCGGTCCTGTGGCGGACCAAGTCATTACATTTTGATAAAAGATCATAAAGGTAAACAATTAGTTTTTGGACAATTTGGAACAGCATGCACAGATGAATCAAGAACAAGACCAGGAATGTGCTTTAGGAAAATAAACAGTGTTCATTTTGATTTCACGTTGATTTGATGAAATAATCTAGAGTTTGGTCAGAGTCCCATAAGAACCTCTCTTCCTTTTTTAGAAAGAGTTGCTTTCTTGGTCTGATCCGTTTCACGTGTAGAGGCGGGCATATGTCAGGATGCAATTACTGTGCACTACTGACGCATACTTGGTAAAGATTTCTGTGGTGCAATAAAGTTATTAGCCTGGAGGGTTGCCCACTACTCAATAAGACCACAGGGATATTAGTTCTAATGTTCTGTAACCCAATTCTTAAGCTCTCCAAAACATAATAGAGCTGTACATGAAATCCCAATGAAACAGTGGGGGAAGGGGGTATGGGGTTCTTGTTTTGGCATACTTAAAGAATTATATGAAGCAAATATCCTGTCTGAACAGAAACTGTCAAGAGTGACATTAGTAAGGTTTAAGCAGAATCCACTCTGCGAGTATTCATACGTCTTGGCATGTGGATTGCAGATCTCTTGCGAAGTCTTAAGAAAGCTTTAAAGGATTAGTTTGTCAAAAAAAAAAAAAAAAAAAAAAAGATTATTCTGCCATCATTTACAGTACTCACGCTCACATTGTTCCAAACCTGTATGGCTTTGTTTCCTCTGTGGAAAGCAAAATCAATGAATAAACTGATATTCCAAGTTGCTATGCTCTTAAACTGTTTCTGCTTCTAACATATTAACATATTAACACTGAATAGAAAAGGCCAGCTTGGGCATTCAGCTAAAATAACTTCTTTTTTGATCCACATTTAGAATTACATGAGGGTGAACTATTTTGGCATAACAATTTTCTTCTTCTGCATTCTTTTAGTAAATACAGGACACAAATACTGAAATTGTAGTTTTTTTTTAGTTTTTTTTTGGCACCTAGCAGAAAAAAAGGAACTAACAAAATATGAAGGAATACACACATTTGCATCATGTAGCATAATACAACTTTACGATTAATTTGTAAACTAATGCACTATTCTTGTCTCCATTTTCCAGAAGTAATAATATGTGTGCTTCTACAATGGATGATATATTTGTTTTAGAACAGTCTTTGTTCCTGGCCTCAGCCTAGATGCGCACTGCCTGTTTCTTACTTTGTCTCACTCTGACTAAATGAACGCGTCAGTAAAAAAAAACCTGTTTTATCCTTTAGGGCGGTGATCCCAGGGGTTTAGAAAGATTTCCATTTCTTTTGTAATTCTCTAAGTCTTTGTTAATCTGCAAGTCTTTGCTTCACTGAAAATCTTGACTTCTCATTAAGATTTGTACAAATGATTGCATATCCACTTGTGGGTGATATTTCTTGCTTCTATGGTATTTAGAGGTGCTAATGTTGTCGCATCTAAATTTTAATTACAAATAAATCTGCCATGTGGTCTTAAGGAAGGTTTCTGCATGATTGCCCGCTGAAGAGTCAAACAAGCTATTTCATTAAAGGCAGAGGAAGCTTGGTGAGTTTTATAATTGTTATTATTTCACTTATATGAGGGGTGTGCAATCCTACTCCTGGAGAGCCAACATCATGCAGAGTTAAGCTCCAACTAGCTCCAAGACACTTGTCTGGAAGTTTTTTAATTAGCTGGTTCAGGTGTGTTGAATTAAGTTTGGAGCTAAACTCTGCAGGATGTTGGCCCTCCATGAATAAGTTTGGACACCCATAACAGTACATTATTTACTGTTTGTAGTTTAAAAATGAATTATTGTAATGGTGACCAATAAATGAATGATAATGCTTAATTATATCCAGTATAATGAGTTAAAAGAATGCATTTCTGATACAATGCAGTACCTAAGGCCGGGCATACACTGTGTGGTTTTCATCCGATTTTGAGCGAATTCTGACTCATGCGACTCTTTTTGGGGTCGGGCCGATTTTCAGCATTTTCGTGCGTTGTTTGTCGTGCAGTGTTCTTGCAGTGTACAAAGGGAAACGAGAGGCGATTAACCTCTCCCGACCGGCAATCGGTTGGTCGGATGGATTTCTGACATGTCAGAAATTTGGTAGCCTCTCGTGAGGTATCGCACTATTGAAGCAGGTCTACAAACCGATTTTCCACGTTTCCCTCACTGCGCATGCGCAAAACCATAAACAAAACCATGGTGACACGGCGTGTAGTGTGGACTGAATTCTGCATGCGATCTACTCGTACAGTGTGAATTGGTACCTTGCCGAAATCGCACATAAATCGCACAGTGTATGCCCGCCTTAATGCTAATACTGATACTGAACAAAAAAAGTTGGGAAACACTGTTTTATTGTCTACCAACCACTGTTGGTACTAACACTGTTTTATGCTCCCATACTGGCCACACACTGGCTATAATGTGAGTGATAAGTTGTTTCCTAGAAGGATGCAGGTAAAAATATATTTTTTTAATGATCTTGAATTTTCTGATCTAACACAGATTCCAGTGCTTCTCCTTGCAGACGAAATTGGACAAGCAGATCTGAGATCTGAAAAGGAAAAAAAAAAGTGTCAAACACACAGAAAAAAGTTCCCCAGATGCTTCAGGCACACTGCTGGGCCCAGTCAGAGCTGAATTCCTCTGCTGAAGGGGACTGAAACATACAGCCGGTTTACAGACATCACAGAAAGAAAGAGACAAATGGTAACATCAAAGTGACTGCTGTTCAAACTGAATGTACGATTACTACAGAACTGATGTACAAACTAAAAAGTATCTATGGGCTCCTTTATCTGTCCATGAGAGTGTCACTGCATGAGGAGAGACATTTAATTTGGTTAACCTTAACAAATACTATTATTAAGACAAAAGCTATACTCTCATAAAAAAAGGAGCAGAAGCTGTGACTGGGGAAGAACCCGTCACTGAAGCAGAACCCTTTTCAAAAGTACACCTCTGTACATTATTGCATAATAGGTTAAATTAGTCCCAAAAGTATACATATTAGTACCTAAATGGTAAATATTAGTACATTTTTAAAGGGTTACTTCGCCCAAAATGGACAATTATGTCAATAATTAACCTAATGTCATTCCAAATCTTTAAGACGTTTATCTTCAGAACACAAATTAAGATATTTTTTTATAAAATCATGGGTGCGCTTTAGCTGAACGTAATCCTTGTTGTTTATGTTCAGTTGACAGCGTGCACATGATGAACGTAAACAATGCTGATTTCGTTGATTACGCTCTGGGTTACTCTCCAAAATGGCGGAAGACGGTAAGAAGAATTCTGTTATTATTGTTTTCTTTGCACACACAAAGTATTCTCATAGCTTCATAAAATTACGGCTGAACCACTGATGTCGCGTGGACTATTTTATCAGTGTCCTTCCTATGTTTCTGGATCCTGGGAACATTGCTGTTACATTGCTGTCTATTGAGGGTCAGAGAGCTCTCATATTATCAAAAATATCTTCATTTGTGTTATGAAGAAGAACAAAGGTCTAATTGGTTTGGAACGAGATGAGAATGAGCAATTAATGACAGAATTTTCATTTTGGGGCAAACTAACCCTTTAATGGTACTGACAGTTTTTATAGTTAATTTTAGGGCTCTAACACTAGCTTACGCTATTCTTTTTTCAGTTCTATCAGTTTTATATATTAATCCTTGCTACATGTGCTGCGTTAAGCTAACTGAGACTTGTTATAGCACTTGCATATCATTGCTCTTTTGCTGATTTTTATTGCTTCCATTGTCCTCATTTGTAATTCAAATTGGATAAGAGCGTCTGTTAAATTAAATGTAAATGTAAATATGCCTTTCATCCTTAGAAAAGATATTATAAAAAATAAAAGTTGTCAAAAGGCTAAAATCTATGTTGTGCACTGAAAACATGAAGGAAAAACTGTTCAATAAAATTACACAGAAAAGGGACTTTAATATTTTGTATATTATAAGAAATATCTCAAGCCTATATGAACCAATTTATATGAGTCTATTTTAAACCAGCAAAGCTCACTTGCCAGATTTTCGGGAACAGTTTGTAGTGCTGTTTAATTGATGGAAAGTTTAAGTAATAATAAATATAAAACATAAAATTGATATAAAAGATATAAAAATGATTTTAAAATGCTAAATCTAAACTGACATTAAGCCTTAAACTATATTAAGCCTTTTATACATGTGTAGTAAGTGACGTCACTGCAGCCTCATCTAAAAGAACTGAGAACTGAACCAAACCTCACATCAAATCACCCACTCATTTTATTCATTCAACGACTATGCTGTACTTCCCAAAAACACTTTGAAGCCTTTCAACCATGTCAGTCCTGTACAGCATTAAAAATAGGTTTTAAGAAGTAACAACTGTTGAAACACCCCATTTGCAGCAGTTGCCTAATTCAAAGAATAGTTGAACTGTTGACCTCCCCAAGGACTTGACAGTCTTCTTGCTTCTGTCATCAAGACCTCTGACTTTCCCTGCCCCCCAGGTGAAAGCTCCTCTAAAGTTGTGAAAGTGTTGAAAGGTGGTTCTGCTATATCTGAAGCTAAAGGATGAGCAGATCTGGCAGGTGGATAGGCTATTAGAGTAGAAAAGATAAGAGAGGCAGATGTGAGTAATCTGTTCCACCTGTGCTAACTTTCCTACCTGGGAAGTACACATGACCACACACTCACACATGAAAGGACGTCCCTGGGGAATCCCTTAGTTATCACCAAAGGGCAGAAATAAATAAGCATTGTTTGGAAAAGCTGGAGGTGCTTTATCATGGGTGGTTTGTTCTCAGGCATTCATCACTAACCATACAGACACTCACACAGACTGAAATATAATGCTTATTTAAACCAGAGTGTCTCGAGAGACTTGCAACATAGCAGCTAATAATGTAAAATAGGCATTCCTAAAGCAGTCAACATCCCTGTTAAACATGATGGAGTTTCTGTAAAGCCACATGATGAAACCAAACATCAGTCCAAATGAATGAGGTCAAGACTGCAGCAGAGCCATTAAGACTACAAATCAGTAGTCCCAGCACCTCATGTGTACTCCCTAAACACCCACATTTCCCAGGTGACCCCTTCAGAAAGATAGTCTTACTTGACAATAACTCTCTCTACATGCGCAACCCTCACGATTTACATTTAGAATCACAATTACTCATGAATTACAGGACAGCTTTGCCAAACAGTTGAGAGATGGCCATGATGGAAAAGTCCAAGGGAGAGTAATAAGATCAGTATATTAGCCGAGTGCTGACTGATGCCCAGTGAATTATTAAGTCACCCATCCCATACATTCATATAACATACAGCCACATGTGCAATTACGGAACAATTATTCAATTCCATGGCATAAGAACAAGACAAATATCAACCAAGTGTACTGAAAATAAACCATAAGAAATTCAGCAGCTTTTTTATGTTGCTGTCGCACTTACAATTGACTTTCCCTACTCTCAGTGAATTCCAGCTAAATGAATCTTAATAACCATTGAATTTCTCTGTGACCCAAAGGTTAAAAGGTTTAAGAGAGAGAGAGCAGTGAAAACAAAGTTTAACAAAGTCTATTTTTAGGCAATCATGATTAGTGTATAGCCCATGTCGCACATTACCAGTGGGAATAATTTCAAGATCTTGTCAAGATGTCCATGTTGCTGCATGTAGCATATGGTATCATTTATACACTGCACATAGTAAAGTTCCAAAGAGTCCACTGCTGCTGTATATGAAAAGATAGAATGTTGTGTCAAAGTAATCATGTTTAATGGCTGTGCAAGCCAAAAGCAGTACAGAGACAGTACAGTACAGTAAGAACTAACAGACATATCCTCTTGTGTGCAGACAGATCACTTTGAAGCTCCCGAGAGATATTAAAAAGAATTGCACCAATTGAGTATATGGATCTTGATATACATGATCAAATTAAAATGTTTAAAGTCATAGCTCTTTTTCTTTCTTTCTTACTTTCTTTCGTTCAAACAGAGAGAAACTACTTCTGAAGTTGCTGACCCAATGACACCTGCTTCCGCCGTTTATAGCAATATAATTGTGCTTTCAAATAATTTTCCTTTTATACCAGTGATGTGTGAATGCTTAATTACAAAAACAAATTATCCCTTTTGCTTCAGATGTGAATCATTTCCTATTTTTCTGTTCCAAAATGATACCCGGATGCTAAATAGATGGAAGTGGTGAATATTCTAGAGGTACACTGTGTTTTCAACAACCCTGTTGAATTAGAACACCAGTGTAAAAAGAGGGCAGTCATATATAATGATGAGTAAGGTCAAAGGTAAGCACCATGTGACATCATACTCTAAATTATTTAAGGCTTTTAAAATCTGTCCAAGCGTTAGAGTTTGAAATAGCTTTCTGAATTATAGACAAATTTCATTCACGTGTTTCTGCAAAGGTATCTCAATAAAATGAATCGGGAATCTTGGCTAAGTTCTACAACAATATAGTCACAACCAGTGCCAGTGATGTTGACTGCTGATATGTTGCCTCAATGCTTCAAGAAGTAGCCTACTACTAAGTTTTAAAATAATTATAGTAACATGTATTATGAGTTTCCTTCATGCTTAACAAAGGGCAACAAATCATTACCAATAAATGATGATTTAAACCAATTTTTTCTACTTTTAAGATGACGTGGAAATGAGCTTGCCGGTGCTTACCATGGCATCCCCTTCATCTTGGTCATAATCATAATCATAGTAGTCGTGACTTGTCTCCAAAGCAAGGGTTGCATAAATCAATGCGAGACAGAAGACAGAAATTCCAAATAAGTGCATTTTAGAAGAAAAAAATCTCTGAAGTCTGAGCAGAGTCTGTTGGAAGTTCCTCTTTTTTCAGTTTTCAGCAGCAGGTTTCTAGAAATCTCGGTCCTTACACTAAAATAACACTCATGTATACATCCAACATTTTAAGAAGGCACTTCGATGCTGGTCCATGGAACGCACTCTGAGTTCGTCCCTTCACAAACGGATGTGAACATCCACTCCGTGCGGAGAGCGTGTGGAAGTGCGCGGAGCGCCCACTGGCATGTTTTATGCAATTTCACGCTGTTACTTTGGATCCTTCTCCCTCCCCCTCTCCGTTTACCCCAGCCTGCCTCTCCGTTCGCCGTAAGACATTCCGAGACATAAGAGAGAAATATGAGTCGTGGCACGCGCGCTTTCTCAGGTGTCAACTACAGCACGTCAAACGCATCGTGTAAACGCACAAGCGCACTGAATGAACCTCTACATTTGCCGCTTTTTTCTTTCTTTCTTTTTCTTTCTTTCTTTTCTTTTTTTTTTTTTTTTTTTTTTTTTGTTAAAGGCGAAATGTCAGATAAAGGAATAGTTTATCTCACAATGAAAAGTAAGACATATTTTTTTTACTCTGTTTTTTTCCCCCTTTTTTTCCTCATGCAGTGGAACGGGGACAGGGGCATTGAGGCTTCAAAAACTGACGCAAGAGCGACATTGAAGTAATCAATGTGACTAATTGTTAAACAACTGTATTTATTGAACAACTGTTAACCTATTTTAAAAAATTATACAAATTTAGTAGCCTACAACTATAAATAAATACAATAAATGAAAATAACAAATAAATAAAAATAAAAACAATAAATAATGCAGATTAATTTATGGACAGTTATTTGTGCCTTTCTGATTGGGATTGGGTTAACTGGGATGACTGTCAAAAAGTGAAATGGTTTACCTGAATTCACCCTCTGCGAAATGAGCTGCTTTGGGGAGGTTTTAATTCTGTAGTAGGTATCTTCTCCAAAGGGGGGTTAGTCCTCAAGTTCAGTGAGTGCTCTTCTAATGCATTGGAATGCAAGACCCACTTGAGTCATTGTGTTCCATTCACCGCTGTCAAATGGTTGCATTTAATTTTGTGATCTTCTCAAATACTACTTGAAGTAGCAGGCTAAACATGCACTGTCAAACGCATTCAGTGTTAACACTAAAGGTCTAGTTTGAATAGGCTCAGGGCTAAGGGTTTGTGAATGATAACCTAATTAGCCATGACACTACTGAATAATTCACTGTGAAAATACCTGACAATGCACATTTGGTTTTCCAGGGAAATAGAGAAAATATTGCTGTTGTTTATATTCAATTAAAAACTCTATAAAAATAAATGATTATACCTAATTGATGGCCAAGCAATTGCACATGCAAATGGCATAGTAATTCCAAATCACTGTAAATGATTAACAAAAGTCCTTTCCTTCATATACTTGGCAGTGGCCAGTTCTTTTGCCTACTTAATATACTTCTCTTTGCTCATGAAAGGTCTTATTCTGCTTCCCTTAATGTTTTGATTGGTCTAATACTAAAAGGTCAAAGTTCAGACTGGTTTTATAAGGATTAACAGGGCTTGCAGGTTTGCAATGACGTTACTAAACACATTACTTCACTGGAGAAGTTATAACATCATCAGCCAGGCATCTGGAGCTGCTTTAAAAGTTCAACTACAACTGATATCATCTTTTTTAGAAGGCATTTGATTTCCTCAGTAGGACTTTTGACATCCTTAGGTTTAGGCCCAAAGAGATTCAGAAGCTGACTGTGACTTTCATGCTTGTTTTCTTCATGGCCGTTTACATCCTTTTACATTCTTCCCTCTTTCGGCCCACACATACCAAGTAATCTGGAATCGGTGTCCTTATATAAACTCTCTGTGCTTTGTCCTCCAGAACTATTTTCAAATGAAAGCAGCTTTATGTAGGATTTGTTTAATGCCTTTATTATAAGAAATAACTGGCCTTTACCAGTTTAAAACTGATGTGAGGATTTTTTCTGACATTATTTGTTTCTTGTTTTCTGAGCGTTTTTTGCAACACATTACATATACATTACATTAAAAAAGATGCAATTATTCCTGTAGTGTATGGTTTCCTTGAGGAATTATCTTAGTATAAGAACTAAAGCCAATATATTTTTAGTCACTTCTTTCAAAAAAGTAAAAATAATAATAATAATCAAGAACTAAATAATTAAATTACATATATACAGCAAGACTCACCTATCACTTAAAAATATAAATTAAAAACATGTCTGTGTTAAAACAGTACTTTCTGCCATCAAGGGAAGATGAAGAATATGAAGTCCAGTTTAGGCCTTTCTTTGTTTTTAATTTTTTTAATTAACCTCTAACACTAGCTTGCTCTATTCTTTTTTTCTATCCTGTGTGTTTTCTTTTTATTTATTATATTATTTAAAAAGCTTTGGTATGTGTGCTGCTTTAAGATAACTGAGACTTGTTAAAGCACTTGTATATCATTGCTCTTTTGTTGATTTTGATTGCTTCCATTGTCCTCATTTGTAAGTCGCTTCGGATAAAAAGGCTGACTAAATTACTAAATGTAAATGTAATTTCTAGCTTATGCTTGAATGACAGCTTGGTTAATTTAATGGCACTGAAATAATTATATATCTCTACCCTCCATAATTATTACAGTTGCTATCAATGAGACCAGTTTAAACTATGATCTATGATCATCTCTACATGATTGGTTTATATCCAAATCAGATTATTTTTTCTAAACACTCTATTACCACTCAAAGTCAATACTTGATTGTGATTGGCTAAGGAGGCAAACGTATATGGATGTATGTAATTAGAGTTCATCTATAGATTGAAAACATGTTCACGAGAAGAGCTGCAGTGGTTCTGACTTCAGTAATACTTTATGCTGTTACAATGCGGAAATTACAAACAAGGAATACTGGGATGTGAAATCAATACATTTTATTAACTTGAAATGGTTCTTCTCCCATTTTCATCCTGAAAATCTTGGGTATGCTCTGCCTCCTTTGCTTCCCCTTATGTGCCGCCACTGGTGATTTGTAATATAGCTTGTGTTTAAAAGTTCTGTATTACACCTGGCCCAGCAAACACAGGTCCACTGACTTCAGTGTATGCTAAGCACTTGAGTCAGTCTGTGGCCCTGAAAAGGAAGGCACCACCATAGGAATTTATGAGGGTCCTCATGCCACAGTGACCCAGCACTGTCTAACACTCTTGCTTGTCTGCTCATGTGTGCACAGCTTGTTCCCCCACACTGGGAATTGCTCTCGCCGGAACTGGGAAACAATGGGTGTGGGAGTCCTGGGACTGGAGCCGCTGCTTTGGGAAGCGCTGGACCCTGTTAATGCTGGAATTTGCGGTGTCCCTTGCGTTTCAAACAACGGCTGTGCTGAGAAGGGTAGATCGATGAGGATAAGATGGCAAGGTCACGGGGGGGCAGGCCTAATCTTGCAGTCTCCAGCATTCTTTCGCATCCTCATTGGTTTGTTTGTAATAAATTATAGAGTATTTTGACATTGAAGGCTTACGGTTAGGGACATACATACTTTTGCATTTAGTGTTTAATGTGAACAAAATTAAATTAAAATGATTAGAAATTCCAAATCTTATTTTTTTGAAAATAAATAAAGGAATAATGCAGACGTCTCCACATCAAAAAAATGACACAGTAGGACTGAGGACCAAGAGGAGGTCCGTGTTCCAGAGAATAAGATGGGAAACACGTTGTGACTGAGATAAGGAGTGGTTTTAATGCTTCTTTGTTTCACAGTTGACAGCTGAAACAATTAATTAACCCACAAATAAGGAACATGGCCATGTAAGAGCATGTCTTGTGTGGTCTTGTGTGTTTTCGTATAAATGTGTTTTTGATATGAACAGTCACAATTAGCTATCAACATTTTTATTCTTCAAATTCATGCCACTGGAAATTATTTATACATAAAAACTCGTACCCATAGCAGAAACCATGTCAGTTCTCATATTAGTAAAAACTTAATCTGCTGTATATGTAGAACCAACATGATATTTGAATGAGAATAGGGAGAAAAAACTGACTTCAAAAGTTTTGGATTAATTAAATAACAGAATTTAAAACTAAAACATCAAAATATCTCAGATTTAACAGGTACGGTGATCAACACTCTTTTGAGAGAAATGATGCGAATTTAGCCAATATACCTGCTTCCCTGCTCTCCCTGTGGGGTGTTTTGAATAAGTAAGTCCTACAATCCTGCCTTCAAAATCTTACCTTTAATGTAATCTCATGGTCAAAACACAATCAAAGCCCAGAAACGTATACTATTCATTTTAGGCAATGTTTTGATTTTATAAAAAGCGTGCAAATCATTGGTTAGACAGTCACAGGCTCTAGAGGCATTTGACCCTCGGCTCATTGACATATTTGCAGAGCAAATTACCTTCACTGAAAAGGTTTTCAAAGTAAGGGACCAGTGAAGTGACCTCTTAAAAGCGATCTTTTACACATGTAAAAACATTCCTGCTAACACACATAATGACACACACACACACACACACACACACACACACACACACACACACACACACACACACACACACACAACACACACACACACTTTGGCATTCGAGAGATGCTAAAGAGTGAGAAAATGGGGCCAAGACAGAGATAGAAAGAGAGAGAGAGACCTTCCACCTCTGGTCTGCTTGTATTCGTATGGAAATTAGTCTTCTTGAGAAGTTTACGTTAAACTCTGAATGAGGATTAACATGGCTCCCGCTTCACTAAACAAAGCAATTACTGAGCACACATCTCCCTCAGCCCGACCGGCTGTATAAATACTGCATATCCTCCTACAAACAAATTGCAAAGTCACAAACAAATTGTATTTAGAGTAAATTAATGTAGCACTAAATGTACTAAAAAGGTTTTTCTCACATTCTTCGTGACATGAGATGTGTTTATGTGTAGGCTAGCATAATTCAAGGCCACTAATGAGACCAATGTCTCCCACCTTTGTTTACTTCTTGGTATGAATGACATGGGTGCAAGCAGATGTCTGACAAAGACTGACATACTTTCATCTCACAAATGTGAAAAACTTGAAAGTGTAGTATCTCAGGTTTACCTAAATGTTTATAGTATATACTAACACCCACAAAGATCACAATGTGTGTGAAGAAATGATGCCTTAGACATTCACAAAAGATCATCATTGTCCAAACTGGCCCTTTAAGCTTCTCTGATCCTATACAGTGGGCCGTTTCTCTACAACTTTTTTTAAATTTATTTTCAAAAGTAATTCTTACAAGTGCAGTTTAATAATTGGATCTTCTCAGTCAACATAAGAAGTATTTAGATGACTGTGGATGAAATGTCTATTGGCATTAAGGACAACAGTCTCTGATGTGACTTTTTTTTTTTTTTTTTTTCCAAGAATGTATTCTTCTTTTGAACATGACTCAGGGGAAGCAGGTTTCACTTGGCTAAGACTGATAAAACTTTAGGGCAAAATAGCTGTATGCATGTCATTTGATAACATTCTTAATCAGAAGGAAGACTTGAAGAAGGTCAAATAGAGAATAAAAGTGAAAAGAGTCTCTTGGGCATCTGGTATTTGACCTTTACAAAATGAGCTCAGTTCTTTTATGTGTTTCTTGACAGATGACACTCCAGATCAACAGTTGTCTCCATTAATGACTTTATATGGAACTAACTCCGTTTCAGAAGTTCAGAAACAATGTTAGACTATGTTTGAGAAGATAACAGACGTCAGTGATAGAGTGGTTCCTTTTTACAAAGAATTGTTTTTCTTCACTTCACATAAAAGTTGTGTAACCGCAGTGTAGAAATATGAGGGGAATATTTTATGAAATCAAATACAGTGCTGCCAAAGAAAATTATTTTGAAGCAGCAAAAAAAGTGTAGAGGACAGAAATGCAAGTAAAACTGATGACAGACTAGATGATTTTGGCACCAAATTTCCTCTAAGCAAAGTCTTTTGGGTCCCAATCCCAGCTGTATCAGCATGGCATCTCTTCTTACTATACGACTGACATATCACTGTGGGGTCATGATGCACATCAAAATTAAACCAGAGTTGGTTTAAAAGTCACCCATACAGCTAATGTAACCTCCAACCAATGTGTTTCAGAGCTTCATGAGCTAAATAAGTGGTATATTCCCAGATAGATATGGGTATATAGGATGGTTTATGGGATTTTTTGTCTATTTCGTGGGAGTGGTAGCAACTCATTTGCAGCATTGAGGTTTCATTGACTAGTTATTATCATATGGGAACTGGCTATAGAGCACCTGCCAATCAAACAACAAAACCAACTGTTACTCTTCAAAAGGCAGAGGTCAGATCACTTGTGAATTAGGAAAATGACCCCTCCATACTAGCTGACGAGAGAGAGAGAGAGGGAGAGAGGTGGTATGTTTCCCATGAACGTTTGCCAGGTTCTGTCAGACTAATCCGCTGGGAGAAACAAACCCAGTGTGTTTCAGGGCTTTGGATAAGTAATGAGGAATTCTTGCCTCAGTCTCTAATAGGAGAAAATGGGCTTTCTTCTTGTCCTCAGGACTGCACAAACTGATGTCTCAACCTGCTTAGTTATCCGAGAAGCAAGCTTTTCAGACATCGAAGAGCTTGTTTATTTCACATTAAGACAGATAAGTCTTTGTCAAATAACAAGCCTTAGATTGGCTCATGTAAATTCAGGCATGTAAATCTACGTTAGCCACAAAAAAGATTAAATTGTCCAACTAGAAGCTTGAGGTGTAGTCAGCCTTGATATTTCTTCTTGCTACACATAAATCTGCTGCTAGTGTCCAATAAAGTACGCACACTTCATCAAACTGTGACTTTAGTGTATTCTGAGAGCAGAGCAGAATGATAACTCAACTATTAAATCAGTCATGTTCATATCTGTGTGTCTCATGACTGTTTATGAAATTTGATGCTGTTATTCTAATACAGTGGTGCCATGATGTTAGTACTTGCTCTGATGAAACCTCTAGCTCGCAGGAATTGAATCCATCATTTGACCCCTTAATGCAATCTAAAGGATTCTGATCTCTGAAATGCATACAAAGACATATGAAAGTCAAACAAAATGACTATCCGTCAAAACAGTAATGGCGCTCTTCATTACTGTGATAGCTCTCAATGATAACATGACCTCTTTACCCTGGTTTGGTAAACTACAGAAATACAGTACCTCGTTGGACTTTTAAGAAGATATAAAGCATCAAAATACAATTTTTAAATTAAAGCACACATTCATTGTGTTTAACGTCTATCATTTTCTATTTTAGACTGAGCAGTATCTGTGTGTGATGCATGAAATAGGATTAGCTATCTAGGTTTAGTGTTGGATCTGAATCTGTTGCGTAAGGAGACAGAGAGGTACAGAGCCACTATTAGTATTCCAAACCAATGAAATCATTCACGCTGTCTGTTTTTATTTACTCTGCAGCATACCATATGTAGAGGTCCTCTGCTGTTTCATGGCTGTCTATTTAACTTTAGCAGGATTAATGTTAATCTAAAAAAAAGTCTGCATGAGTGGCAAAGTAGGTGTACTTGAAACATATGGCTATATTAGAATCATGCTGTGTTCAAGTCCTCCTATGAGGATCTTACTTATGCGTTCGGAAATCACAATTACAACGTAATTCCAGTGATTTTGGAATGGAATGACTGGAAAAATTATACATTTTCTCTCTCTTTTTCACATCCTGACAAAGACAGCATTTTGTGTTATAATGCAAAGTAAAGAAGTGCAAAGGATGTACATTAGATGGATATTTTAAGACTATAGAGGATGATGGGAATTGTAGATTGCTCACGCAGCTTCAACAAAATGTGTACAAACTCAAAATTCATAAATTAAATGTATTATGATCAATGCACAGATAAATGTAATATGACATGGTTATTGCCATATTTGCACATATTATAGCATTCCTCTGTAAATATCCTAACCCTTCACAATGATCACATATTTACTGTGACACTGATCTTAGACGTCTAACTTTAAGAAGAGGTCTTGCAGGAGTGTTGTATGTTTTTAACACAAACGTCCCCTAAAGAGACACTGTTTGCTAACTCTGCTCTAATGTTTTGAGAGAGATGAGTGATTTATCATCCCCTCCTGATGACAGCAAGGAGGTACACTTGTGTAAAGGTTTTCAGATTTTAATTCTCATAAATTGGCTGTGATGCACTTTCAGCATGCTGCACAGAAAAGCTGTCAAGGCCTGGATTTTATAGGATGCCACAGAACGGAAACTTCAAGCCCCAGGTAAACCCAGGGTTATTGCACACATAGGCTTCTCATTCTGTTCCACAAGTCTTCATCTCAATCATCAGTGCATACTTTCATCAAGTTTCAGTTCTTCAATAAATACACAGAATTTATGTGCAATATAAAACTCCTTAGTTTGGCATTTGTAGACACATTTTGCAGTTTTAGCCATGGGTAAATATTGATTGACTGTAAAACATTTAGAAGGATATTCTGCCATGATAGAAAATACTGACAATATGTCTATCTATGTAATATTATTGAAAATTATTCCATGTATATTTTTCTCAATACATTTTTATTTGCAAATTTCATTGTACACAAATTACTGAAAATATTAATATGTCAATATGAAATCAAATATTTAAAAATATGTAACACCACATCAGGAAGTAATTTTTAAGGTTCAGGGGCTATTATATAAATATCTTAATTCTTAAAATTAAATAGTGGTATGGTATTAGCATGGTATTATTCTGAATTTGGAATTTTCTGCAGAAATGCAACTTATGGTAACAACTGTTGCAGTGTTCATGTTTTTAAGCATTTATTTTTATAATAAATGTAAAAAAAGATGTCTCTGCAGAAGATAAAGCAGTGACTTACAAGCATTGAGCTAATAGGTTTGCTCCTGGGAATATGCTTTAGTTCTTGGAGAACACTCGGCAGTAAAGACAACATGGATCCTGGATCATTTTACATACAGTAGGTATACTTTTGGCATGAGATTCAGTTGTGCTTTTGATCCAACAAAGGCTGAATATTTCTTTTGATTTGTGTACTGTGGTGCTGCTATATTTGAGTTTTATATTAACTCATGTAGAGAGAATATATTACGCTAGTGAGCAGGGGGTTGAAACAAGGGGGAGGTTTGAGATTTAATGTTCCTGTAGTCACACACCATTTAAAACACATTGAGACACAAATACAAATCCAGCTTTTTCATATATATATGTCTGTTTTAGGCTCTTGACCCTTCAGATACCAGGTTTGTCTGGAATCCTGTGGTGGTTTTGCTCAGTGATTTTAATAAGTATTTGCGGATGGAATGGATTATTTTCACAGAAGTCTGTGAAATGCTGGTTTTGAAAGGAGATGAAACCCGGTTTTGAGGTATCACTTGGTTAATATTAAAGGCGAGCTCAGTTGTATTCAGCTGCAATTTTGTGGCCAATTTTGCATAATGTGAATCTGGTGCTAAAAGAACACACTCAGCATGTGCAAATAAATGCTGTCATAAACAGTTACAAAATCTTTTTTCAGTGCACTGAATCTTTTTTTTTTTTTTTTTTGCTAGAATTGCCAGGGTGCACTGTAATCCTTAGCATCATTTGCTCAATATATTGACAGTTAGACAAATTTTCTGTGTTGAAAAAAAATACATAAAATATTTAATTTGTCATTTTTCTAATGTGCATCAAAACAATTTTAATACAGGGTATGGGTCATTAACGGCTTCTGACCATAAATTTAGGTGGGGCAGATTCTGGATTGTAGTGCTAATATATGAAAAACATTTTGTAAACTTTATTCTCTAATCTCTGAACACATGAGGACAAAATTTTGGCAGAGATGTCCTTGCTTGTTCTATGTTGATTACAGTATAAAGGCTCTTCATGTGAGCACATTTAAACTAAAGGATTAACGACAAGTCAACTTTATTTTATCCACTACTCCAATAAAAAAATAAAAAAATAAATACAGAAAGGACTGATCGTGTTGGTGGAGCGAGGTTGGAGGTTCACGTAAGGTAACATGAAAATAAGCCGGACAGTCTCAAATCTGCCCCAATGGATCTCAATTAGAATGCACTGCAGTTCCCCTTTTCACCACAGATTTACGTTACAAAAGTGTGAGGCGCTATTGAGCTCGGGAGGTTTCAGGCACCTTCTGCCCTGTTTAGTTTCCTGAAAGCCATGCGCGGGATTTGAATATATATTGCTTATCTGACGACTTACAATAGTCTAGAAAATCAGAAAACTATTTGTTGCAGAATGCTGAACACATTTACAATTTATTATTGATTCAGTTTATGTAGAGGTCATTGTTTGTGTTTAATATTTTGAATATACCTGCCCATATAGGCGAGCCGCGCTTGATATGGATATTCTGTGATTTTGTACTGGGGTACAAATACTTACTCTGTGAATTAGCTATTGCGAGTGAACCCAAATTAAGTTAACAAGACAACGTTTACTGCGTCTTCTTGTCGACGCAACACGCACCACACCGAGGTTTGAGCGAAATATGGCGCCTTGATCTTACATGTAAACAAACAGAGTTCTTTTTTTTTTTTTTTTTTTTGCCTGCGAACGCGTGGTTTATTTATTTACGTTTTTCATAAGAAATAATATTAATGGAACATCTTAAGGAGAATATGGCACAAGACTCGTGGAATTATTTTTTTTGTTGTTGTTGTTGCCTTTTTTGGAATCATGCTTTCTCCTCTCATGTCCCACTGATGGGTTTAAACGTCATACCCGGTTGGAGCTAAATGAGGGTGAGTAATTGAAATTATTTTAATTTTGTATGAAACATTACATATTGCTCCTGCAAAGCAGTTATTCACTGAATCAAAAACAGTTTTACAAGTCTGCTTATTCCTGGCTGCTTACTAAACAGTGCGACTTTTATTGTTCTGTTTAGTCTTTTGTGTCATTTTGCATGGACACAGTAGGTCCTACATAAGATGAACATATGTTCCAGGACGATTATTTTATTTTTCCTCTGAGACAAGGCATGTTCCACAGCTGTGATATCTTCATCCTATTTATGAGCAACATAAAGCATCTTGATAGAGGGTTATTTCTCACTTTTACCGTTTTCGTTTTATTTGAGTGATCTGTGAAATGAACAAAATAACTGGCCAGTGGCAGCTCATGGGTTTTAAAGAAGAGGCACACTAATGTATTGGTCTGGTGATCCTTGCCGATTATTATTATTATTATTATTATTATTATTATTTGCTTAACATTATTTGCAAACATCCACCCCTTAAAAGTCTGTTAAAAGAGTCTATTTCCAGTTTACGCGTGTTCACCCTTTATTTTTCATTTGTATTCTGTATATAATGTTTGAATGACAGCCTGGTAAATCTGTTGGCAAGCAAATATTAAATATCACTATAAGTACTTGGTATATTATCAGCAGCAGCGGGAGACATTCAAACTGATATCATGTAATTTACGTCTCTATGATTGGTTGATATACCAGAAGGGAAGCTAGCCTCCCCTGCAAGGTTTCTTTTCTCAACACTCCTCAGCCCTGAGAGTGAACATTTGATGCCTATTTTTTAACCTTCTAATTTAGCGGTTGTTTACATCAGCAGATTCGGCACATTCGTGATAAAAAAGCATTGCTTTCCAACTTTTCCAAAGTAACATGTTATGATATTACAGCTGTGAAATTACAAACAAAAATGAATTGAAATTAATTGTAAATGTAATTAAAATCAAATTATCCTCATCACATTTTCACCTCAAAATTCTGGGGAAGCTGTGCCTGCCCTGCCTCCACTGACGAGCCGCCACTGTTTGTGACTAGTTTATAACAATCTGTGCCATGTTCCTCTGTAGACCTCTGTGGTATGCAGAACACTAAAGCTTTTGTTCATACACATTCTCTGCTGGACTTAACCTAGTATTTCTCATGGAGTGGTATTTTTTCTCTTATTCTTCAGTGGCATATTTGTACTATGAGCTGGTGGGTACAAAATTAAAAAAATCTTTTTCTGTTAAATAAAGTTGTTACATTCCTGCAACATTCTAATTGACCAATCATTAAGCCCCACCCATCTTAGTTACTTTTGCAAACTCGGACAAACAAACGGAGTTGCTAACTGTCTTACAGCTGTAAGTGTGAAAAGCTTGTCTCTATATCTTTTTGATACTTTTTGGACACAGGAGGACCACCATTCAAGTGGGACTTAAATATGCCATGGAGGGATATATATATATATATATATATATATATATATATATATATATATATATATATATATATATATATATATATATATATATATATATATATATATAATAGATTTGTAATGTAAATAGAAGCCTCATGTTACATTCATCACGATCGCAGATAACAACATCCCGGATCAACAATGAATGTATCATATGGTACAATTCAATTAATTTACATTTAACTAGTTTAATATGAAAAGACAATGAAATGTAGACTATCATTTTATGTGTTTTTGCCATACACTGTACAAGACACAAGAACAGTCCACTATATGGGTTTGTATGACCTCACTAATTTTACTTTAGCTGCTTTTAGCCAGAGATACCTTGCTGAAGCACAAGATGACATTAACGTCCTGCATGAGCAGATGAAAACTTAATGAGAGTATGACAACTAAAAAACAAATGTTTTTGTTTTCATTGGGATTGGGGGTGAATGCTTCGGGACATTCTGCTCAGTTTTGTTTGGGTTTAAGAAATAGAATAAAATAAATTCCATTGCCTATCCTTTCAGGATATCGGGAATCACTGTTACAAGTACAAACCAGATCCCAAAAAGTTGGGACTCTGTACAAGTTGTGAGTAAAAAAGGAATGGAATAACTTAAAAATCTCATAAACTTATACTTTATTCACAATACAATATAGATAACATATCAAATGTTGAAAGTGAGACATTTTGAAATGTCATGCCAAATATTGGCCCATTTTAGATTTCATAAGAGCTACACATTCCAAAAAAGTTGGGACAGGTAGCATTAAGAGGCCGGAAAAGTTAAATGTACATAGAAGGAACAGCTGGAGGACCAATTGGCAACATGATTGGGTATAAAAAGAGCCTCTCAGAGTGGCAGTGTCTCTCAGAAGTCAAGATGGGCAGAGGATCACCCATTCCTCCAATGCTGCAGCGAAAAATAGTGGAGAAATATAAGAAAGACAAGGACAACCCAAAGCGGACAAGGACAACCCAAGTTGTTATCAGCGCTCAGTTCAGAAGCCTGCATCTCTGATGGTATGGGGTTGCATGAGTGCGTGTGGCATGGGCAGTTTACACATCTGGAAAGGCACCATCAATGCTGAAAGGTATATCCAAGTTCTAGAACAACATATGCTCCCATCCAGACGTTGTCTCTTTCAGGGAAGACCTTGCATTTTCTAACATGACAATGCCAGACCAAATACTGCATCAATTACAAAATAATGGCTGCATAAAAGAAGGATCAGGATACTGAAATGGCCAGCCTGCAGTCCAGATCTTTCACCCATAGAAAGCTTTTGGTGCATTATAAAGAGGAAGATGTGACAAAGAAGACCTAAGATAGTTGAGCAACTAGAAGCCTGTATTAGACAAGAATGGGACAACATTCCTATTCCTAAACTTGAGTAACTTGTCTCCTTAGTCCCCAGACGTTTGCAGACTGTTATAAAAAGAGGGGATGCCACATAACATGGTAAACATGGCCTTGTCCCAACTTTTTTGAGATGTGTTGATGCCATTAAATTTTAAATCAACTTATGTTTTCCTTAAAATTATAAATTTTCTCAGTTTAAACATTTGATGTGTCATCTATGTTGTATTCTAAATAAAATATTGAAAATTGAAACTTCCAAATTATTGCATTCTGTTTTTATTCACAATTTGTACAGTGTACCAACTTTTTTGTAATCTGGTTTGTACCCCAGACACATAGTTTTTCCATTTTTGAAGCATAAACTCCCTACAGATGTCCGAGTTTCACTTCCCATGCAACTGATACTCGACTGCCATTGGCTCATCTGCAATCGAGGGGAGGGACTTACCAAAATGTCAATTGAGAAAGGCCTTCTATTAAAATTATTATATGAGCAGCAGTTACTAGGGAGCAGAGCTCATGCAGTCAGCTCTTGAGGGCGCTGCTTTTCCCGCTGCAGAACAGTCCGCTCTCGCCGGGAATGCTCCAAGGAGTGTCCGTGCCTGTGATCTTGTGGTTCCAGTCCCGCTGCTGCTGAGGCATGGCGGCAATTGAGATTGTAGGGATTGCACTTGATCCGGCGGATGGGTTGGAGACGTGCTCTCCCTATCTCCACCCTCATTCCCTAGATCTAGATCTTGGGGTTCGGAAACCCACACTGCGGTTTCTTCCACCTCTGAGTGAGAGCTTGCTGCTGCAGTTATTTTTCTCAAAGCAGATTGACATTGTTTGTGTAACTGAGTAGCATTTCATCATTCTCATTTTTTAAACATGAATCTTATCACACCAGACCGTGTTTACTTGTCTAGTTGTTTGGCTGCATTTCATTCTGAGGAACTAAATGAAGTATCTCATCTGACTTTGAGAAGTTAGATACACAGGAGCTCTTGGGATAAAAATTTCTCAAGTGAGTGTTTACGTCTCTTCCTCTGAGAAGGTTGAGGTGGTCAGCACGTACTGCTGGCCGGGAGCATTCCCAACCTACTGTATTCCAGCTCCTCATTCAGGGAGTGTCACTTCCCGAATTCCCCGGCCATTCCCATTCCTCATCAAGACTGTATTTATTTAATCAAAATACAGAAAAACAAAAAACAGTAATATTGTGAACTATTAGGATATTGCAACTTCTAATATTGGTTTCATATTTAAATATACTCTACAATATAATGTATTCCTGGTGAAGCAAAGCAGAATTTTCAGCATCAATCCTCCAGTCTTCAGTGTCATATGATCCTTCAAAAATATAATATAATATGGTCATTTATTATCAGTGCTGAAACTGTTGTGCTACTTAAATATTGATTTATTGTGCTGTTTTATTTTTTTGATTAGGCTAGATAAAAAGTTTTAAAGAACAGCTTTTATTAAAAATATAAATATTTTCTAGCAATATAAGTATTTACTATATCTTTTTATCCATTTAACACATCCTTGCTGAATAAAAAAGTATTAATAAATAATAATAATAATAAGAAGAAGAAGAAGAAAGAAAAAAATTAATGTATATACTTTTCTTTTAAACTTTTTATTCATCAAAGAATCCTGAAAAATATCACAGGTCCCAAAAATATTAAGCAGCACTACGGTTTACAACATTAATTAGAAATTATTATATTAGAATGATTTATGATGGATCATGTGACACTGAAAATTCACCTTTGCTTTGCAGGAAGAAATTATATTTAAAAATATATACAATATAAATATTTTTATTTTAAATTGCAATAATATTTAACAATTATGTTGTGTAATAATATTTCGTATTTTTTATCAAATAGATGCAGCCTTGATGAGCCTAAGAAACTTATTTAAAAAATGTATTGATCCCAAACTTTTGAGTAGTATAGTGTTTATTATAATACAAAATTTTTTAAACTTTTTTTATTTATCAAAGAATCCTGAAAAATATCACAGGTCCCAAAAAAATATTAAGCAGCACAACGGTTTCCAACATTAATTATAAATTATCATATTAAAATGATTTATTATCTTAGAAACTTCTTTTAAAAATGTATTGATCCCAAACCTTTGAACGGCAGTGTATTATACCGAAAAAATATTTTCTCGGGTAACCTAAAATGTACATCATTTAGTTACATCAAGGGTCAAATCAAATACAAATATCACATTAAAGTTCAAAGTTACACACCTTTTTGGTGTAAATAATGTTTTTAGCCCAGGTGGCCGAAATGTACGCCTAAAATTGAAAATTGGTTCAGACTTAATGCCAAAAAAAGTGTGCTTTTTCCATAATAGAGAACCACTTATCTGGGCGGAGTGTGGGATTTGACCACAATGCAGGCATGTCTGTCTTCTGCTCGGATCGAGTCGATCCTCACTGCAGTCACGAGAGGGAGAGAAGGCTAGTCACTCACTGTCAAGCAGTTACAGGAACTGCTGGGTCTGATGACCGCTGCATCCAATGTGATACCTTTTGTCCTTCTGTAGATGAGACCCACTCCGCATGCTCAAGGTCATGCAGCGCTACCTTGATGCATTATAGAGGAAACCTTTGTTGTTGTCTCAGGGCCCTGTGCTGGGAGCTACTTGTTGCTGTGTAATGCTAGCGACGGACGCATCCCTCACAGGTTGGGGAGTGGTCATGAGTGGCCACTCAGCCTGCGAGTCTGTGGAATGGTCGCCATCTCACATGGCACATCAACTGCCTGGAGATGCTAGCCTTGTTTCTAGCATTGAAACACCTTCTCCCAGACCACAGAGATGCAATGTTTTGGTGCGCACCGACAACACAGCGGTGGCCTCAAAAATTATATCAACCACCAGAGAGGTCTGCGTTTGTGCCCTCTTTACAGGCTGTTCCTTGTGTGCACAAGATCCTTGTGTGGTCCCAGGGCAAACTCCTCTTGCTGAGAGCAGTTCACATCATTGGGCATCTCAATATGGGAGCAGACATCCTGTCAAGGCCCAGAGAATGGAGACTTCACCCCGAGGTGATGAAGTAGATAATGGAGAGATTTTGGCCAGGCTCAAGTGAACCTATTTGCGACTCAGGAGACATCGCACTGTCCCCTATGATTCTCTCTGACTCATCCAGCTCCACTGGGGCTAGATACCATGGTACAGAAGTTGCTGAGGCTTTGTCTGTATGCCTTTCCCCTGATCGCTTTGCTCCCAGGAGTATGCCAGGATGGGCTCCATATACTGCTAGTAGCCCTATTCTGGCCGGGCCGAGTTTTGTTCTTTGACCTGAGTTCTCTCCTTGGTGGCTGTTCATGGACGATTCCTGTAAGGAGGGATCTGCTCTTAGAGGCTTAGGGTAAGATCTTTCACGCCTGTCTGGAGCTGTGGAAGCTGTGGGAATGGGCACAAACTGTAGCTTCCGGTCTCCCAAACGAGGTTGTTAAGACCATCCTCCAATCCAGAGCTACCTCTATGAGGAAACTGTATGCCTTGAAGTGAAAACTTTCATTTCGTGACCCAGTTTGTCAGGAGAAATGGGCAGGATTCAAATGCGGGTTTACACAAGGCTTTATTTAAAGCAGAGGAGTCAGAGCAGATGAGTCACGTTCACTGGATTACTCGTAGTGACTGGATGAATAGTCGAAGCATATGAATCACAGCCGATGAGTAACGCTCCACGGTAATTCGTATGACCGCTGAGACCGGAGTGATGCGGTCAGGAAGCTTCCAAGAGCTCTGCGCTTTGTAAGAACAGGGGGCAGAGAAATCAGCTAAACACACTGGAGCCTGAGGACAAGACACGACAAAGGTGAGAGCCAAGAACAGCTAGAAGATCCGAGCTATTGAAACGAGTAACAACAGTCTGACAATAGACAGAGAAACACAGGGAATGATAAAGGGAAAAAATTAGAAAAACATAGAAAACAGGTGGCGAGCAATTAAGGTTCACAACACAGAAACAAGCAGGGCGGGGAAAACTCAAACAGGTAGACGCGGTAAACTGACAAGTGATACAAACACACACACACACACACACACACACACCAAAAAGGCAGGTGATTAGACCAGAGACCCGACACCAACTGCACAGATTAGGGATGGGCATTCGTTTAAATTTTCTTAGTCGATTGTCGGGAGAATTAACAATCAACTATCGATTAATCATTCATATTTTTATAATATAATGAATTATTAGATTTTTATAATAAAAAAAATGCAATGAATACAAAAATACAGCGTGTTTTTCCTTGGTGAGACCTTTTTTACAAGATCAACTTGTGGCAGACAGTTAAACTACGTTCAGGCAAACCGAACATATATGCGCGTGCATATGCGGTGCTCTAAAGCAGCGGAACCTGCAGCTGTGAGCCGGCGTTCTTAAACAGAGACCTCATTTGTTCCAAAATAATAATAATAATAATAATAATAAAAGAATCATGTTCAATTCAATTCAATTCAAGTTTATTTGTATAGCGCTTTTTACAAAATAAATCGTTACAAAGCAACTTTACAGAAAATTATGTTTCTACAATATTTAGTAGTAGCTAGTAGTTTGTGCACATTTGACAGGATTTTAGAAAAAAATAAAAATAATAATAATAATACAAGACGTAGTCAGCTAGACGATGAACTATCAATATTATTAATTAAGTTATTATATGATTCAGTCACACATTTAGCAATAATTGTTAGTTCTGTTTGTTGATTCAGGGTTAGCATCATCTGAGGTCCTCTGAGGGTCAGCATCATCTCTTCTCAGGTTTTCTGGATCCAGACTGGAGCTTGTTTAAATCCTAGTTACCACGGGATGTAAATCCCGTGGCGAAACATAGAAACAAAATACAGACATCATTAGCATAGCTGCTGATCCAACAAAGTAAAATTAGTTTAACCCAAGCTAATGAATAAAAATGCACCTTTGAACAGATGCAACTACACTCACAATTAAAAAGATACATTATTCGAATGCTTGGCGAAAGAGATGTGTTTTTAATCTAGATTTAAACAGAGAGAGTGTGTCTGAACCCCGAACATTATCAGGAAGGCTATTCCAGAGTTTGGGAGCCAAATGTGAGAAAGCTCTACCTCCTTTAGTGGACTTTGCTATCCTAGGAAAGACCAAAAGTCCAGCGTTTTGTGACCTTAGGGTGCGTGATGGGTTGTAACATGGTAGAAGGCTAGTTAGGTACGCAGGAGCTAAACCATTTAGGGCCTTATAGGTAAGTAATGATAATTTCTAACTGATACGGAACTTAATAGGTAGCCAGTGCAGAGACTGCAAAATTGGGGTAATATGATCATATTTTCTTGACCTGGTAAGGACTCTAGCTGCTGCATTTTGGACTACCTGTAGCTTGTTTATTGAAGAAGCAGGACAACCACCTAGAAGTGCATTACGATAGTCCAGTCTAGAGGTCATGAATGCATGAACTAGCTTTTCTGCATCAGAAACAGATAACATGTTTCGTAGCTTGGCAATGTTTCTAAGATGGAAGAATGCAGTTTTTGTAACATTGGAAATATGATTTTCAAAAGACAAATTGCTGTCTAATATAACACCCAGATTTCTGACTGTAGAGGAAGTAACAGTACATCCGTCTAGTTGCAGATTGTAATCTACAAGATTCTGTGTAGTGTTTTTTGGTCCAATAATTAGTATCTCTGTCTTATCCGAATTTAATTGGAGAAAATTGTGTGTCATCCAATCTTTTACATTTTTAACACACTCTGTTAGCTTAGATAATTGGGAAGTTTCATCTGGTCTCGTTGAGATATATAGCTGAGTATCATCAGCATAACAGTGGAAGCTAATTCCGTATTTTCTAATAATATTACCAAGGGGCAACATATATATTGAAAATAGAAGGGGACCTAGGACGGATCCTTGTGGCACTCCATATTTTACTGATGATAAATGAGATGACTCCCCATTTAAGTAAGCAAAATGGTAGCGATCGGACAGGTAGGATCTAAACCATCTTAGAGCCTTAGGTACAGTGATAAGTTTATTTAGCTCTTCCTGTCCTATGGTTGTAAAACACTGCAGTTTATCTTTGGGTGCGATGGATGAAACTGAAGTGTTAGATGTTGTAGAATCTACATTCGCTATTGTATTTCTAATGCTATCTATTTTATCAGTGAAAAAATTCATAAAGTCATTACTATTTAACGTTGGTGGAATATTTGAATCAGGTGGCATCTGGTAATTTGTTAACTTAGCCACTGTGCTAAATAAAAACCTTGGATTGTTTTGGTTATTTTCTATGAGTTTGTGGATATGCTCTGCCCTAGCAGTTTTTAGAGCCTGTCTATAGCTGGACATACTGTTTTTCCATGCAATTCTAAAAACCTCTAAGTTAGTTTTTCTCCATTTGCGTTCAAGACTACGAGTTAATTTCTTGAGAGAGTGAGTATTACTGTTATACCATGGTACAGTACGTTTTTCTCTAACTTTTTTCAATTTGATTGGGGCAACAGCTTCTAATGTATTAGAGAAAATAGTGCCCATGTTGTCAGTAATTTCGTCTAATTCGTGTGTATTTTTGGGTACAATTAGCAGTTGAGATAGATCAGGCAGGTTATTTGCGAATCTTTCTTTGGTGGCTGGAACAATAGTTCTGCCCAGACGGTATCGCTGCGACATATAGTTAATATCAGTTATACGCAGCATGCACGATACAAGGAAATGGTCTGTAATATCATCACTTTGAGGTACAATATCTATAGCAGTAAGATCGATTCCATGCGATATAATTAATTCTAGTGTATGATTAAAACGATGAGTGGGCCCGGTGACATTTTGCTTGACTCCAAAGGAGTTTATTAGGTCAGTAAACGCAAGTCCTAATGTATCATTTGCATTATCAACGTGAATATTAAAATCTCCCATGATTAGCGCCTTATCAACTGTAACTAGAAGGTCTGAGAGGAAATCTGCAAATTCTTTTAGGAATTCTGTATATGGCCCTGGTGGTCTATACACAGTAGCCAGAGCAAGAGATACATTCGATTTCTTTTGCATGTCTGACAGGGTAACATTTAGCAGAAGTATTTCAAAAGAGTTAAACCTGTATCCTGTTTTCTGGGTAACATTGAGAATATCACTATATATTGTTGCAACACCCCCGCCACGACCAGTCTGACGGGGCTCATGCTTATAACAGTAGTTAGGTGGAGTAGACTCATTTAGACCAAAATAATCATTTGGTTTTAGCCAGGTTTCAGTCAAGCAGAGTAAATCAAAACTATTATCTGTGATCATTTCATTTACAATAACTGCTTTTGGTGCGAGTGATCTAATATGTATGAGCCCAAACTTTAAAAATTGTTTTTGTTCATTTACTTTACATTTTTCTGGTTTAACTACGATAAGATTTTTTCTAGATCCTACATTATATTTATATTTTGACCTCACTATTCGGGGAACAGACACAGTCTTAATAGGTTTTACAGCGCAAGTACCTTTAGCATTTAAGCGGTTGGAACAAAACTCATCATAATGGTTATTTGAGAATTGTCTTACTAGTCACATGGAGTGAAGTGTCCTGGAGATGTTGTCAGAGAGAAGCTCCGCTCCAATTCTGCTGGGGTGTAATCCATCAGCGCGAAACAGTCTAGGACGCTCCCAGAAAAGATTCCAGTTATTAACAAATAGCAGTTTCTGTTCTTTACACCATGACAACAACCATTCATTTAAAGCAAAAAGTCTACTGAACCTTTCGTGTACTCGTCGATACGTGGGCAGTGGTCCTGACACGACGATCGTCGCCGCGGGCGTCGTGCTGCGAACCGTCTCGATCAGGCTGCTGAAGTCCCTCTTCAGCGTCTCCGTCTGCCGCAGCGTGGTGTCGTTAACCCCGGTGTGAAGCACGACCGCTCTGGGGCTCTCGTCGTCCTTCAGGATCGCGGGTATCTGCGCAGAAACATCGAGAACACGAGCACCAGGCAAACAATGAGTGTGCACTTTACCTTCGGCTAACGTAGCACTTACGTGTCGGACGATGGAGTCTCCGATGATCACAGCGTCGCGTCCTGTCTCGCGGAGGGGAGCGAAGCGGTTCTGGATGGAGATCTCGAAGGTAGGAGGGGGAGAAGTCGTCGCCCGGGACCCAGCTCGCGTCCTCCGCTGTGGATGCACCCAGGGTCCGTGGTGTCCCGGCGTCGCAGTGAAGGACATCTGGGAAGATCGCGTCCTGGGTGCACCGGGCCTGCGCAGAGAAACACACGGAGTAGACGTGGTGGGACTGTTAACAGTACGCTGTATACTTACCCCGGACTTGTGAGCGTCAGCCCGGGATGATTCCAGCGCGGCTCTCCGCTCTCTCAGCTGGGCCTGCCTATGTTCCAGGTCGCGAAATGTTAAACAGTAACAAAAAAAACATAATAATACTTAGATCTGACAGGTTTTGTCAAAATGTAACTCAAAACTATCCAAGCCAGAGGAAAAGGCCAGATATTAGCCTTCCTATCAATTACGCTAACTTAACAAATTATGCTACTTAAAGCCTCGTGAAAAATAACTAACTTTAGTAACTAGCATACAACTTCTGCACGAGTCTACGGATTTTTGTTGAGAAATATAAGCGTGTTGACATGATCTGGGGTCAGATGCGACTGCAACCTGGTGACCGTCAGTCCAGCCGCCGAAAACACCCGCTCTGAGGGAACTGACATTGCCGGGATGCACAGGTACATCATTTGAGTTATGGCCGTGTTGTACTTATACACCTCATCGCAATGTTTGCAGTTAACTATTTCACTTTTTAAATCAAAATGGTCCCGTGACCTCTTCATGATTATTCTTTTGAAATCAAAAAGGAAGATCACAGATAACCGAGTAGGGTGTCAAATATTGCACCCTGGTGGTAAAATATTTAATTGCTGCCACACAGTGAAATTCATTTAATTGCTTCAAGACTCCCACTACGCAACGCAATCTGCATTAGATAAAAAAAAAAAAAATGCATTAGATTAATTTATAACAAATTAACGTGATCGAAGAAATTCTTATCGATCGTCGATTAATCATGCCCACCCCTAGCCCAGATGGTAAATTGATGGAGTTCCTGCAAGGTTGACCCACTCCACCTTGAAGGTCTATGTGAAGGCCCCTCTCGGTGACCAGTCAGTGGGCAGACACCCCTTGGTTACACGTTCCCTCCACAGTGCCCTGAGGCTGAGACCTCCAGCCAGAGAAGCTTATGCTAAGTGGTGGATCAGGGTGCTATTCCATAGCCTCAAGTCCTCTGATCTCTGCTCGCCTTTTGGGGTCAAGGCTAATGTTTTTTGAAGTTGGCCTTTGGGAGGGATGTTCCCCAACTATTTGTCACACTAGGCAGGGATTTGTAAGTCTGGCGGCATAGGCATATTCATTATCATAGAGTTTGGACGCAGCTGGCGTTGCTGAAGGGGAACCTCTCCAGGTTATACATGTAACCATGGTTCCAACAGGGATCGAGACACTGCATCTCAGCGTCATACTTCTGGCATCCCTGCGAGCATTGAATTTGGCATTAATTTGGCATTGTCTGCTCATGTGATAGAAATGTAGAAGCACAGTGCCACTCTGTGCCACACCTAGGACAACTCGAGGTATTGCACACTGGATGCACACATTCTTTACACTGGAGCTCAATATCGAATCAATATCTCTGCGCTTCTCGTCCGGTGTACGACTCCCTTTAATAGAGCTGTTTCAACTCTTTCTAACACAAGCCAGACCCCCAGCAAAGGACTTACACCCTTATCCTTAAATTTTTGCATGAAGACCAAATCAATCAGCTCCATGGACCCAAGCCAGCGAGAAAGTGTATTGTTTCAACAATATAAACCATGTCCACAAAACACAGCTCTTATGGTGTGCAGTTTGTAAGAGGACATGTTGTAAAGTGTGCTTGAGTTATTTACGGAAAAGCTAATAATTGAGTGCAAGGTCTGCTTAGTCATCCAAAGATTGTTTTGTATATAGAACAAACACAATGTTTTTCTCCAACACAAATAGGGTTTAATAAAAGCATTGTTGCTATTCAAGGTCAACAAACTAAAGTAGTTTCCACCCCTAAATGCCTAGGATTTTTAAATGATGACCGGATTTCCTCTAGGCCACGTATTTAGAATTTGTGTGTTTTGTTGTTTTCTGAAACATTCTGCAGTGCTTCCCATTTTGGCTTGGTTTGAGATTTTAAATCTCAGTGGGACTCACTCACTGGAAGTCTGTGGTAAACATAAGATCATAAAACAGCCATTAAAAATATAGGAATTTGCAATGGTATAATGACAAAAATATTGATGAATTTTCAAGTAGATTTTTTTTTTTTTTACTGTATTATAACTGTGTGTTATATAAAAGTGTGTACTTTCTGTGCCACTAACATTGCCAAACTGAATATATATATATATGTGTGTGTGTGTGTGTGTGTGTGTATATGTGTGTGTTTCACTATGAAAAACTCAACCTACTGTACAAATGGCTTACTTACAGTTGTCTCAATTCTTAAAATTCTTTAACGTAAATGTTTTTGATCATAACTGTTTTTGAGTACCGGATGCCTTGATTCTGCAAGATATATGTATTCGTAGCTATATGTATATGGTATATGTATAATTGGTTAAGCGTTTTATTTGGAATTTTGCCCTCTAGACCTTTTCACTCTGTGGAATGCAACTTTTTTTTCTGTATTTGTGTCCTGGGGTACAGTCTGATAGGAAAAAAACAGGAATGCCATATCTCACCACTTATTTGGATGAGGCTTCCTCAAGGACCCTTTGGGGAGTCATACCACTCTCATGACCTACCATGACTGTTCTTTGGACCTGATTGTTTCTCAAGAAATATATCAGTTGTTTGGCTAGAGCATCCTGCTTCTCAGACATAAAGCTGCTGTTTATTTTTCTTAATCGTAAAATTAAATTACTTTAAGGATGCATGTAGTTACTTGTAGTTACATGTAGTTGATGTAATGTTTACCTATAGGTTATGCAGCTGGTGCTAATTATAATTAATATGTAATGTTTAAATTTTATATGTATAATTTTCAGATCATATACATATTTCTAATTGTGTCATATTTAGTCTAGAACTTTAGATAGAGCCAATATAATTGAGACATAAGTGTTTACAGTGCAACCTAATATCTTTGTTTTTAATTCTAAACCTGCTGCAGAAAATTTGCTTGTGTAAATGACCTTCAAAATCAGGTCTGTATCTTGTAGTTTGCGAATTGATTAGATTCACTTTTGCCTAAAGAGTACAGAACTCTAGAACCCGTGTAAGGCCTCTTATCACTCATTGAAACGTATTTTGAAACTGAGCACAGGCTGTGAAGGAAAAAGGGGCCTTTGCGATGAAGAGACTGTGAATTCTGTGCTGTGTGAGTAATGAGTGCAGATGAAAGATGGGCATGTCGGCATGAAAGGTGGTGATGTAGGCATCCTACATATGGAGGACGGTCACAAGTCACTGGTGCCTTTGCAGTTACTACTTGGGTCAAATGCCAGACAGTGTGTCATGCACAATGTTGCTGATGCTTGATGGATAGTAACCCTAGCTTAAATCTAAAGTGCAATTGCCCGTCATAAGCTGCAGTTAAAATATTTTTATGCTAGTCATTTGAGGAGTGAAAAACTGACTTTCACTGTTTGTCATTGTGCTATGCCAGTGCACTTTTATTTTTTGAGGCATCTGTGTATGGGGATGCAGAGACATGATCTTTATGTCACTCTTTGTCTGAATCTTGTTTAAATTAGTATTTTTTGTATTACAGTATTTGTTTAACCTGTAAAAATATATTGAGATGGACAGAACATGAAACATACTTCTAAAGCAAAATTCTGAAATAATATTTATGCACAGCAAGTTTTTTTTTATTTATTTATTTTTTAATCTTGAATTCCATTAAGGGGATTTTTTTCATAACACATTGGCAATGATGTGCGCATTAATCATCGGCCGATATATATCGTGCACCCCTAACATAACACACACACACACACACACACACACACATCTATCTGTGTGTGTGTGTGTGTATATATATATATATATATATATATGTATATAAGTATGTGTAAACAAGTAGTCGTTCACTATTATGTTACTTTATTGCAGCAACTTTGAATAGTTGATGGCACAAAAGAGCATTTCACAAAAATAAATATATAAGCAAACAAACAAATAGATAAACCTTATGAGTGAACATGACGCAGGACTCTACTGTAACAGTTCACACTTCATCCTCCCCACCCCATTTTTATATTAATCAATGTAGCATTTGTTATGAAGAAACAACCGCCTTTACATTTAGAACCAAAATCAATAGCTACAACATGCCACAATTGTAATAAAAATCTATAGGGAAAAATCTATTCCCTTAACAGATTATATCTAGGCTAATATAAATTCTACAACAAGTTAGGCTACATTTTACACAATAAATGAGCCATAAAACATGTTTTCTCTCTCTCTCTCTCTTTTTTGTACAGTTTTACTTGTTTTGGTTATTGGGGAGGTTAGATCCCCCCTACATCCAAGTGCCATCCTACTTTGTGGTACCCAAGCATTAAAACAGAACATGAGGTCAATGATGAATAACAGTCCTCTGCTTAATGATCTCTGAAAATAAAACTTCGTCTCCCACTTCCCACAGAATTTAAATAAAGTTCTCTGCTGTTGACATGTCTCAATGTGGGGTTGTGAGGTCCACATTAGAGGATGTCTTACTGATAACAGCCTCAAAAGCACCTGGTATCTGTCACTGTTGTTTCTGGGGACAACTCTTTGACCCTCTGAGAACTGAGAATGGAATTTCTGTGAGACATAGGATTGATGTTTTTTTTCAGGGCTCTTTTGTCCAATTTAGTTTTTTTGGCTGATATTAATTGTTTCACATGTTCTTTGATCGAGAGAGAGAGAGAGAGAGAGAGAAAGAAAAACTGAACAATCCTTTAATCATTAAGGACTTATTCATAATGCGGGGTCTCCTAAAGCACTATTAGGGTCTGGTATTTGCTCACACACATTAACAAATTAAATACTGTCCAGTCTACTTAAGCTAGGTTACCACCATGACATTTCCTATCCATTCTGTCCTGTTCTGCATTGCCAAAAACCTTTGCCTATCTTCCCTTTACAATCCATGACAGTGGAAATTGTACTGCTTTAGAGCTAAATGGCACTAAGGTCTAGACAGTGACAATAGTGCCAGGGATTTTATTTCATTTTTTTTCATTTTTTTTTTTTTCATGCCACTGAGCCTGGGAGTGCAGACCGAGTTCCTCTGGGAAGCCTCATGTATGAATTTCTCAAATTATCAGAAGCACTTTCTGGACAGTATCAAGAGAGAACAGTTTAAAGTACTGAATTATGCTCAGTGTTTTTCCTTGATGAAGGTCTTTCCCTGTCTGCTTGATCTTATGTTGGCAGGACTTGTCAACCCATATCAAATGGCATTTTATTTTATATGAAATGCCATAACCCATGTGATCATTAGAAATGTCATTAGACAATGACATTTTCAGTGTTTCTAAAATGTCCAAAATGCCTATTTTTGGGATCTCAGTAGAAACAAGATGCAGTGGGAAAACCAGCATTACACAGACTTTGGAGCAAGTACATTGTAGTAAATACAATATAATATGTTACTTTTGATGTTCTATAAAATAGCATGTATTTCTACAGGTCTTAAAATGGCAGCCTGGTATCACTGTTATGTCGGTATTAACAGGCTACGTAACATTTACAAGCACAAAACATACATTTAAAAAAAAATAAAAATGCTCAGACATACAATTTAGACGCTTTTCTTTTTTTTCATATGTAACATTTACAAGCACAAAACATAAATCTTTAGCTAAAAAATAAAAAATATTTATATATCTTTTATACCATTAAGATCTTCGTATCAATGAATTTTTATCATTTTATCAATATGCGTTTTCGATTTTTAGACTTCTTAACCTACCTCCAAAGCGTAACCTACCCTGATTTTTAGACCCCTTAAACTACCCCCAGACCTTAACCTAACCATTATGAAAAGCAATATAAAATGCAGTTGACTGAAATTTGCAATAACCATTTTAGTAAAAATATAGCATTCAAATATTTTTATAGTTGCTGATTCCACTCCTACATTTAAACCTAAACGTAACTATTTCTGTACTGTATAAGAAAAACATGACAGACCGCAATTACATACATTCATTATTGCAACAAAAGCAGTCAAAAGCAAATCTAAAAGTAATCCAAATGACGATACGTTTTAGCCGCAGTCCCCTCTGGCGCAGAAAAGTTGGTTTGTGTAAGGTGCAGAGCAGAATTTATGTTGTTAATCGTTGAAAATACTTTGAAAACCCCTAGGTTATAGTGAACTGTCAGGCCTTAGTCAAAATGACAGTGATGGAAAGCAGTGGCATGGAAACCTCCCTGTAAGATAACAGATGCTGGGTACTAATTTGCAAGGTGATGAATGAATTGTCTGTAAGTCCTGAATACAGGCAGAGAGGTTAATACAGCTGTACTGCATAGCATTAATCAGACATTGTCACTTAAAGATGCTTTCCAGACCTATATGAGAATAGAAGGGATGGCTATTTAAGATATGCAGCTTTATAGCCGCAGTAAATGTGATGCTAGCTCTTTGATCTTCTTGAGCTATCATTCAATAAATGTGGTTTGAATTATTTTGTTATGCTTATAGTAACTATGGTTCCACACACAGCTTTTGGCAGCTTTTCCTATTTGTCATATAATGTAAGCAAAACTTGACAGCCACCTCAGGGCAATGACAGCTGAAGTGCATAATTCAGATTTTCGTATGCAAAAATTAAAAAGCTCAAGCTATTACGCTTACAAGAACATTGACAGCTTTTGTCAGAGCTGTGAAAAAACAAGGACATTTTTCTGAGCTGCTGTCAGTATGTTTAGCCTTATTCAAATGTTAAACCACATCTTAAAACAACTTTAAGCTGTCACATTTTAGCATTGCTTTTTGTTTTTAGCTAGAGATCCACTTATGTTAGTTAAGTTTTGTTTATTCCAAAACATTCATATTTTAGTTTTTCCCGATCATTTCACTGACCAATTTAAAAGATGCTGCTGATGCCTATGCTCCTTTTACATGTGCAGTAGTCAAGTCACATTTATTTCTATAGCTTTGTACAGTACTTTTTTTTTTCAAAGCGCCTTCACATTAATAGACAGGGAATATCAGTGTTAATTTTGTAAAAATTATCAAATAGAATATGAATCAAATTGACTTTAAGTTGTAAAGCAGCTCTACAGAAGATATAGTGTCTTTATTCAGCTCAATTCAGTGTTTCAATTCATATCTGTATTTGTCAAAGTTAAATTGTTAACATGTTAACATGTTGCCGGAATTAAATTTTTTCTTCACTTCAATTCAGTAAACTTATTGAATATTAGTTGTCTTTTAAACCCAAACTGTGTAAGCCGAGGGCAAACGTACAATGCATCTGACACTTTTTGCTCAGACTGGCAAGGGTTCCTGTCTTGGGTAATGCAGGCAGTCTCCTTGGGTGGCAGTGTTTTCTAGGATGGCACTTGGTACGGTGGTATCTGCACACATTTCTCTGACACTTTGCAGTAGTTTCACCGGTTTGTGCCTGTCTGCATTGACGTTGAGTCTTGACAGTTAGTAACATATTTCTGAGCAGCTTATCATGTTGAAAATGATCTTGTCTGTGGCACCATGTGAGCTGACTGCCACTGCGGACTGCTCTGCTATTTGGAAATTTAGATAAAGGATTATTTTATTTATTTTGATATAATCCTTTAATTGCTTAAAATGATATAAATTTGTAAGATTAGAGGTAATATGTTATGACAGAAACAGCCTATAAAAGTTAAAACATATTAACTGAAGTTGTTTTCCTCTGTCTGCTATTACAGCCACTTCAGTTTTGTTAGCGATTCAGTCTGTTAAGAATGGTATGTAGTAAGTCATGCTAAAATCAGCCTAGCTTAGGGCAACAGGAACTTCAGAAGAAGGGAATATTTGCCCACATGGAAGAAATCTTAAGATGTTCTTAGCTCCTGAAGGAAACCATCTGTCATTAACTCATTAAAGTGCACAAACAGTAATAATCCAGAATGAGAAAAGTGGCCAGTGTAGATTTGAAGGTGGTTAAGAGGTTCAATTTCTTGACTTAAACAGGAAAGATTAGTGGTGGTATTCGAGTCCCAACATGGTGTGAATTATCCAGATGTGGTCTGGAGAAAGGACAGGATGCATGCTTTCTTAGATCAGATGTGTTCAGTACAAAACTATGTCTAATAAATGCACTTGTGGTCAACATTGTTCTGGGTCTACATAAAATACATGGGAAGTGAAAGCACCAGTGGAAATGAGCAGCTTTGTTTGTGGATAGAGCTTTAAAAATGTAAACAATGCTGCCATCTCCTGGTGTATGTAGGTTTTAATTTTGTTGATTCCATCGCGTGTACAGTATATTAAGGTAAAATTGCCTTTGTATTTGCCAAAAAAACTAGTTACGTTAAAATAAAATATTGAGTTTAATAAAAGATGTCAGAAGGTGATAGGGAAAGTTTGGAAAATGATAACACTAAAATAGACTATATGTGTTTTTTTTTTTTTTTTGTGTGTGTTATGTTTTTATATGTCTTATAACACTTTTTAGTGATGTGTCTTTTATAATAAAGCAAATGCTTTCTTTGTTGGAAGTTCGCTGTTCTGTGATTTAAAATTCAGTTGTAGTAGGTTAGAAATAGGGATGTTTCACAACTCATTAACATGCCATTTTACTTCATTTTACTAATTTCATTTGATCACCATTGTTATCACCACACGTCACTCACTACAGATTTAATTAGTTCTTATTACCTATAGGCAAATCTTTATATATCTTCTTTTTTTTTTCATTTGCAGTCATCTGTGCTCAGGGGCGTCTTGAGGGTTAACATGCACATGCTTATAAACACCCATGCCTTCTGCACCATTTGCTTCATAATTTCTGCAGCAAGTGGAAGAGATTGCTTATTAGACGCCTCCACTAATCAGACCCTAATGGACACATGTATGTACAGTATGTGTATATAAATATATAATATATATATATTACTAATTTAATAATTTTTGAAGTCAGATAAAATTAATTTCCAAATAAAGTTGTGCTTATGTTTGAGATTTTTTTGTCGATCCCAACATTATGCATCATGAAACCCTAATACGCATTTGAGTTTAACACATTATGTAGTCCTATCTGTTAAACAATTATTGCAAACAATGCAATTCTTGTATTTATCAAGGGGAAAGGTAGATTTTAAAGTTTAGAGAAGAGAACAGATTTGTTGTGGTGTCCTTTCAAACTAGTAATGAGAGGGGGAATGCTCTGCTATTAATTCCCTTGCAATCGCTACGCTCCTACCGATACAGTAACGCACAGAGCAAAGAACTCAAATTTAACATCACTCCTGGAGAAGCCTTGAGAGCGGTTTTCACAGCAGTAAGTTCAGCATCACTCACTGAGCGAGTCACAGTCCAAATCCTGACCATCTTTCATCTAGCGCTCCAAACATTAAAAACCAGTGTTTAGGCAGATGCATTTGGTTGCTATATGGAATATATTTATGAAAACAATGGTATATCTTATTCACAGACGCATTAGTTTATTCATAAACAGAAGAATAAGAAAACCTAAAATAAAAATAAAAAGAATTGACAGAGCAGACTGTTTTCACTGTCGTGCTCCAATAGTGTATGTAGTTATTGCTTAAGATATTGCAATAGAAATGTTAAAATGTTCCTTCTTGAAAACCATAGCTGTAAAATATACAATTGTCATTATTTACCTTTGTATCATTAGTATTATTTTTACTTTTTATAATACTTTTTAGTGTGTTGTCTTTTATAATAAAGCAAATGCTTTCTTTGTTGGCAGTTGCTGTTCTGTGATTTAAAATTCAGTTGTAGTAGGTTAGAAATAGAGATGTTTCACAACCCATTAACATGATCTAATTTCATTTTACTTCATTTTACTAATTTCATTTGATCACCATTGTTATATGTCACTCACTACAGATTTAATTAGTTCTTATTACCTATAGGCAATTCTTTATATATCTTTTTTTTTTTTCATCTGCAGTCATCTGTGCTCAGGGGTGTCTTCAGGGTTAATATGTACATGCTTATAAACACCCATGGTTGAAAAAGAAAAAGAAAAAAAAAAGCTGACTTTCTCATTTGCCTCTGCTTCTGCACCATTTGCTTCATAATTTCTGCAGCAAGTGGAAGGGATTGCTTATTAGACGGCCTCCACTAATCAGACCCTAATGGACACAAGGACACTTTGCCAGCAAGCTGCAACTTCAGGGAAGGGACATTGATTTTAATTGAATGTGGAAACCTTCCATTTGATTCTGCAGTTAATTTTCACAGCAGGAAACACAGAAGGGCATACACAAGTGCTTAGTATAATTCAATTTGCTTCATAGATTCAGGATTGCGGGATTTTTGTGCAATTTTCAAAAAGGACAGAAAACGCCATTCAACTCAGATTGGTTTGAACATTTTAAGAAAGTTGTAAGTAGAAATGTAGTAGTGAAAAGCTGCCTCTTATGGGTTATTGCCCAATACTTGAGGGGTGTAGGTTGTTTTTTATTTCACATTTTAATGTGCGTGCTCATTTCACCTATTATTTATTTATTTTTGCATTAAAAATTTACCAAGTACTATAATGTTTGTACCAAATGAATCTTATATAACAATTCTTAATATAATAAATTCAATTTCATTACGTACATTGTAATGTAAAGTATAATAATGTGATACAGTTCCCACATTTAAAACAACTGATTTGCCAATTTTATCATGTCATATTAGGAAGAATTTTACAATATACATTTCTAACGAAAGGCTTTTGTTGCTGTACATGTGGTGAGAACATTTTTCACAAAAGTTTATTCAAAAGTCAATTACAAAACCGATTCATAATGCAAGCTAATCCTCGACATAACCCATTAACAGAACGGTTCTGATTTATAATATTTACTCCACACATGACAATGTTTAATCAGAATCCGTTGTGTGATATATCCACTGCTAATGTGGAGATGACAATGAATAAATAATGTCTTCCTTCGTTCATATTTATTTATTTTATTAGGTTTCCTAACCCCAAATGTATCTTACTGGTGCTGCTGTCGCAGCGGCAGTTGTTTGAATTAGGCAATAATGTTGTCCGAAGATAAATGCTCATCGTGCGGCAGGCGGCGACCCAGGAATTGTGATGTAGCAGCATGCCCTGATGCCAGAAGGAGCAGGAGGAGAGCTCAACTCCCTCCTGCTCACTCTTAGGACCAGGCTTTGGTGTGGCACCAGTGCAAAGCCACAGTTGGCATACCACCCTGTTTTTCCAGGGTTAAGGATTTGTCCGCTAACTCGTTGGCACATTCTGCATGGTGTCTGCATCAGCAATAGTCTGTTGCCCAAGTCACATTCGTGATTATTTTGTTTCCACTGCATTATATAATCATAAGCGTAAGAGCTTTTTGTACTCTATGTTAGTGTTATTATGAAAGTAGGCCAGCAATCAGACATCTTTTTGTGTTCAAAGAATAATCTGGAGTCTGAGTAAGTAAGTTCGAACACTTTCATCAGCAAATGTATTTGGCGTCAGCACATGCACCCAGTAAATGCTTATTTGCTCTTTTTTTTCTCTTCAGTCAAGTGGATTGTTACCTTGCTAAAGTTTATTAAAATCATATTACTTATTACAAGCTCACAATAGTCAAATCCATAATGAAAGATTGTGAGAGAGAAAAGAAAAAATAGCTACTGGCTTCATCCATGAAGGGCATTTGCTGTTTACCGAATTGATTGTTTGTGAATAAATGGTGAGGTTGATTGAAAAATACTTATCTGTCGAGTCCAATAGCACTTGTTTACTTGGCAATTTGCATTATCACAAGCTGTGATGGGAGTTGCTGAATGTCCCTCTTGCACATTAATTTGTCTGTCAATTAGTATTAGTTTATTTGTCAAATTTTGACTTGTTCAGGAGCTGTTTTATTTCTTTGTATTTGGGTCAAAGTCATTTAAATATCCACATAAAAAACACAAAAAAGTTTTATATACATAGACAGCACATTAAATGCAATTAAAGTGTATACTTTTTAAGGTTTATAGGAGAATTAAATGTTAAAATGTGGGTGAAATAATGTTCCATTGTCTTTTCTTCTTTTTTTGTCTTTGACTCATTTATATCTCTCTTTAGTGATTTCATTGACATTTGTTACCGAATGGATTTCAGACTATTTGTTGAAAGAAGTATTCCATTTTGTGTTCTAGTTCTGTGTATCATTGATGTGTCCTGTATTCTTTTCATGATTTTTAAAAACCAGTGCATACTGTGGTGGTTTTCAAATTGTACATTTACAACCACACCTGCAGTCTTCAGTATAAAGGATATGTGTTGAGCTGCTTCAGCATATGCTCTCTTAATTTCTCCCGCCCCTCACTGCAATTGATCTTGCGCACTCTGTGCATCTTGAGTTTCTACATGCGTGACGGATCAATCCGGTCACGCTTGTCAGTTTGCAGCTTAGCAAAATCATGAAACCTTTCACTGAAGATGAAGGAGGATTGAATATTCAGTCGGCGGGCACGGCATCAACGGCTCTTCCTCTTCCTCTTATTGCTAGAAAATACCAGCATGAAAACCGGAACGGCCTGACAAGAACACACGTTCTACTCTTTGAGCAGCCTCCTCCCGTGTCATGCCAGTCAAGCCGTGAGAGTTGAGAAGGAGAGAGGGGCCTGATCAGACCTGTTTTACAAGTCTTATGGCAGTGCTGGTGGATCCGCACCGCAGCACCATTCTCTTCTCCCACAGCGCCCGTCAGGATGGACCGATGCTGGAGAGAGCCATCTTTTCTCCACTGTTCAGGCATTTAACAAACAGGCTCCAGAGACTTGCATCATAGCTCTGCTTTTGAAAGAGCTCGCAGAAAGTTTCACCTTTGCTTTAAGCTTTTGA
>NW_020523903.1:0-25868 GCF_003368295.1 Carassius auratus | reverse complement strand
AAACCAATCCTTTTATTTTATCAAAGTAGTCTATACTGGAAGAATGCCCTGCACAGTCTGCCGAGTACATTACAGTTTGTAGCTAAGTGTCAGATTTCATGCTGCAGATATACCACTAAAAGGTACAGCAGAATCTCTACTGGTTGATATATTCCTACTGTTGCAATATATATATATATATTTGCAACAGTAATATATATACCAGCAGTACTATAATTAATATGAACTTTTTGGGTTTTAACTCAATTTCCAGTATTCTTCAAAATCCTCTTGTCTTGATGAAGTCTTACCATCCTCCTCTAGAGATTTATTGTCTACTAAACACACTTGTGTGCTAGTTTCATTGATCAATATTAGAACTGAATTCTCCCATGGACTGCTGTAGGCTTAAATAACCATTTGCCGGACACAGCATAATCAGTCCACATGCCTTTGACGATTGATTTTAGATAATCTTTCCCTAGACTTGTGATTATCTATCTGAGGTTAATGCAGTAACAAATATTAGCATGTTGTTCTATTGAGTGTAGATGCTTTGTGTGTTTTTTTTTTTCTTTTCTTTTTTTAAGATATCTGTCAGGGCTTCTCTTTAGTCAGTAGAGCACAGTAGCAGAATTATTCACAATTACCTCTACTCCTTTTTCTCTGACCTCTCAGAAGTCTGTGCTAAAAGCAGTCAGCCTCTTCATCGAGTGTCATATCCAGCACTTCCCCTCTTTTAATTTTCTGTACCAGTGTCACGTTGCAACAGTGACAGAATATGCTTTTTATAATGGCATGACAGGCATTTATGGTGGCTAAAAAATGGTCTCTTTATAGTATCTTAAGTTAGCTTTTTATTCAACATTGTTTATCTGACAAGTTCTGTCATTCCACATTGTCACATCCACCTCATCACCATAATTCATTAATTGATAAAAACTCCTCTTATTAGGCACTAAAACCTTTGTTTAGACTTCAGTTCTGAAACAAATATTAGCTTTAGAAAATGTGTCTTATGTCCATGTTGATATGGCTTTGCGACTATAGTTTTTTTTTAGTCCGTTTCTGAGTCATGAATGCTGTAATTTTTGTGTTTGTAAGTATTGACCCAAAGCTGGCCAATATGGCTCCTTTCCCCATGTATTTGGATCCAACTTATGTCCCTTGTCTCCAATTTTTAAGAACCTGTTTGCTTGTTTATTTCTCCTGGTGTGGGCGCACTAGTCTTCATTGCTGTCAGCTATGTCAGTTGAGTGTTAAAGAGAAGATTGGGCTTGGAAGTGTGGTGAAGAAACACTCCTCTGAAACCCTGCTCACCCGCTTGTTTTACGATGCTTCATAAAAGTGTCATCATTGGTGTCAATGCGATGGTGTCCTCTGCGTCCTCTTTCTGCAATTTGTGACAGCTTATATTGCTCAAAACCACATGGCTTCAATGAAAGCCTCAAGGCCGCTACCCCTTCTGCCCTGTAACTGCTTGTCCTAGGTTTTTTTTTTTTTTTTGATTGGTGTGCTCAAAATGATTTAAACTCCCCAAATGCCCAGCTGTAAGATAGGGAGTATTAAACCTTCTGTATTTATGGCTGACTACAAAAAGGCAAGAATTCTTCCAGCCCAAGACCAAGATAAAAAATGTGCACCTTAACTTCCCAGGTTATCATTTGCTTGGAATCCTCAGGCAATCTTTTGATTCAAACCTAATATAAGCAGAGCTTTTTTGTGTGTGTAAGTGTGAGCAAAGCATGTGGATACAGTCCAAAATATTGATCTACATGATTTTTCATGTTTTATTAAGGATAGCAGACAGCCTCATTCTCGACCAGATAACATGGGTTTGCTATTTATGGATTAGATAGTTTATGAATGCAGTGATACTGTGCGTATGGATGAGAATTTGATCCAAAAATTGATACAGTAAACCACACTATGCATCTTTAGATGGTTGAGGTAGGGTCTATATTTTCCTCTTAAAGATTTTGGATTTCTGTAAGTGTAAACCACGAATGAAAAATTATTTTGTTTGATGGTGACATGGATGTTTTTTTTTAATACTATTAAAGACTGAATCATATTTAAGACAATTGGTGTCACTTTACAAGAACATATTAGGGGTGTCGAAATTAATCATGACAATTGCGTATGCAAATGGCGTCATAGGCTTTAATTTGGCATTTGGCTGCTGAAAAAAATAATCCTACATTTAAAAAAATACAATACAAAAATATTGTTCGTTGTCCTCGAAATCCCTTTTCGATATCACTTTCTAGTCCATGAGTTCGCCTACCAATGGTATGAGGGCAGCAGCTTTCACTCTCAACCAAACTAACAATACTAGCTAATCAGAATGTTTTGCTTGTATAAACACGAGACGTGCATAATAGTATCCAGTTGCAGAATCACAGCTCTGATGAATGGAGAAGCACGACAAAAAGCTGTGAGGTGCAATGGTCACAGTAATCGTGAAACCAGTGCTGATTCACACCACTAGAACATATAGGCTCCAAATGAAAGTGTAGTTGCAGTATGCATATTTATGAATGTAATATTGACTTTTATTTAAAATAACAAACATTAATAAATAATAAAAACTAAAAAAAAATTGTATGGGCAAAAGACAGAACACAACACATCATGAGCTGTGAAAAACTCTTTAAAACTGCTTTTAGGAAAAACTAAGAACATCTGTGTCTAACAGTGTTTTACATGATCTGTTTTATTCATAGAGCAGGCAAATGTGTACCATCTGTTTGAGAGTCTTGTAGAGTGTTTTTTATTTATTTTTATTTTGTCTTTTCACAGAGAACAAATATCTTGGAAAATGTTGTATTGTTATATTCCATTATATATATATATATATATATATATATATATATATATATATATCTGTGTGTGTGTGTGTGTGTCACATTTGTATTTTAGCTGCAATATGCTTAGTAGTTGTGCTTGTTGTCTTTCTGGATTTCTCCATTTACACCTCGTCACACATCAACTGTAAAAGTTATTTCTGGCAATAGGTATCACTATCAGACATTGTTTGGATCTAAATATGAAAAGCCTGAATAATTTATGTGCATGCAGTTTTTTATTATGCCAAAGTATCTGACTTGGTCAAATCGTCATATATCCAGAGTTTTAACTTTTTTTTCTGTCAGCTGAAACCTGATAATAATGCTTTATTTTGTGGAAGATATTTGCAGGCAGATATAAGTTTGCTCATTAGTGTTTTTATTTCTGGGGAAAAAGAGGAACGACAAATTTAGTACAGTAGATTAGTTGCAGCATCAAGGTCTGATAATCTGCTTAGGCAAAAATAATTTATTTTCCTTTGTACTGCCATATTACAAACAAATAAGCATAGAACAGCAGTCACAAAGGTTTTTAAATTATATCATAACTAAGTTTAGTTTTTTTTAATGTGTTTTTAATCTAGAAATGTGGACTTCAGCTATTGTAGGGGCTCAATTTAGGCAATTCTATGTCTAAATGGTTGGTCTCATCTGCAACAACTAAGTCTGCTAACTGAATTAGGACAACCAGTACATAGGTACACATAAGTACACAGATAGAAGTTAAGTTAATGCACTTCAAAATAATTGTATGAAAAACAAAAAGGAGAATTAATTTTGTAAGGTTGTTTATTTTAAGTCACTTGACTTTTATTTTGTGTAATTTTTCTTTATAAAATTTTTATTTTCACTGCAGCAGTATGATAGTTTGTGTAACAGACTAAATATTGAAAAACACACAAAAATAATTGCTCTTGAAAATGTAGTAATTTTAAATAAGTATTTTAAAAGTGGCAACATTGTGTCCAGCATTGTTTATTTATTTATTTATTTTTTGCAAAATAATTACATAATCTGACTGACTATTAATGAATGATTATAACAATAATAATAAATACAAGCAGATATTATTTAATTAATTTTTATTTAAAAGCAGTATTTTGTATTTGAAAATATGCATTTTGTTAGCGCGTGTTTCTTGTACAGTAGACTGAATGATGGTCACAAAAGATGAGGTTGAACAATAAAAATGAATAAAAAACATTGATTGTTAAATGAAAATATTCATGGAGCACAAAATGTTTGGTGCTTTGACCATGTAATCTAATATAATCTAATTTTTTGTCATTTTTGTCCTTTGGCCCTTTAAAGAACCGTTTCTTTTGAAAAGAAGTAAGCAGTAATATATAAACATTTTAGTGTTTTCATCCACTAAATATTTTATTAATTTGAATACACATTTGTTGCTGATGAATTTAAAGTTTTTTTTTTTTTTTTCACATTTGCACCTTTTTTTTCAAGTTATATAATATAGTCAGATTATATATAAAAAAATAAATGAAAGATGAATCTTGAAATTAAAGATATTTTAAATTTAATGCTTACATTAGTGCAAGACTGTTGTATTAGAAGACATGCAAAAGTTAGATTTTGGCAAGCTTTGTGTTCACTTTCCCTGAATGTGCCAGATGAAAGAGTTTTGTTGTGTAAATTATTTAAAAGAGGGTACTTTTTAGTTTTCACGGTATTTATGTGTGACAGTTTCCTGAAAAGCATGTGTAAAAGATATTTTGCACAACAGACATTTTTTTACTATGCGAGAAATACACACTGACAACACAATGACGATGCACATGTGGCTTATTCAAACTGCTGTTTAATTGGTTGCCCTTATCATGGAAACAACATCCTAGTAATACAGAGATTTACAGATGGCACAATGCTCTGTTTTGTGACATTTTGTCTTGCCTAGGCAATTTAGAAGTGTAACTGAAGTGACAGAACCAGTAAAAAGGTTCAACGGCGAGCACTCTCAGCCGTACTATATCACATCAGCATCTGTAGAAGAGAACAAATCTAATCTTATTTACAGTCTTTATTTGCCTTGACAAATGTGTGATGCTTATCAGTAGTATTCAAGACTTTAAGCTGTTTGCAAAAGCAGTGCCTTATTCCCTTAGGATACTGCCAGCCGTTTAGATGTCAGGTCAGTTCAGTGAACACAAAAGGCAGTAAGTGCTCGTTACAATCCGTGTCAGTAGGAAAACACACAAGACGCTGCTGCTCATGAAGTGTAATACAGCAACCTTTGGGAAACAGGATTGATTTGTCATGAGGCCTAGAGCAGAGTCTGGGCTTTTTTTTGGAACCTGTGCCTTTATCTCATCAGTAGAGAATTGATCAGAAGTCACGCGATTCATGTTGGTCACTGACAAACAGCTTGATCAGTGCTGGTGGGCGTCTGAATGGAAGTTATCTTAGCTTACTTGTTGATATTGACAGTCTATGAGGACATTTGAATCATTACTAGTGAAAAACGAGATGCTCTAACACTGGCTTGCTCTCTATTTAAATTGTGTTGCACTCTGGATTTAAAATGTAGTAAAGTCATACCATCCTCGGGCCAACTTTAATATTTATTTTAATAATAATTTTTTATTTATGTGATATTTAATTAAACATGCTTTTTTTCTGTGCACTTTAATTATACTATTTCGTGTGTGTGCTGCTAAATATACTCATTTTTTTTGATTTGTTAATTTTTTTTGTATGACAGATTGTATGACATTAATACATTATGGTTACTTCCTGTACTTGCCTGTGTTAATTGAAAATGTATTTGTGGTTGTTGCTCTTGTAATCATCTTATGTGTTATACATTGCATACAGGAAATGTGTGTCGAGAGAAAGTAAGAGAATAACAAAATGTTACAAAACAGAACAATCATAACCCTAATGCTTGTAAATAACTACATTTAGCACCAGTTTCATGTCTATTTGTTGATAACGTAGAGTTGCAAACCTGCGAATGCTGCTAAATTGGTTGTAGGAAAATGACAACAATTTGACAAGGATGAAACTGTTCTGTTTCCATCAACATAAAATAAAGTTATTTGGTCATTATTAGTATTATTATTATTATTATTATTATTATTATTATTATTATTATTATTATTATTCTGAGCAGACTGTTGCTTAGGCTACAAAAATTCTGACTAAGAATACTGCCAATTAAAGCTTGCTGAAGCACAAAAACTGTGCTTTAACCATGGTTGTTACCATTTGAAGCTGTCAAGCTTCAAAAAGAAAAAAAAAAAAACACCATGTATTCCTAGTCTTTTTTATTCCAGTCATTGAATTTAAGCTCATGGAAACTCTTCTCTCTGCTGCTGTCAAATGTCATTTTTTATTTAACACTATTAAACTGGATGTCGCTTTTGGTTATCACAGTTGGCATAGTAAAACTCTTTCAATTATGTATCTGCATTTCCATTATTATGAATGATCTGTAGATAAAGGTGAGTGCTTTTATTTAAAAGGAGTGTATTACTCAGAAGTTTATTGCTGATTCTGAATGGTGTAATTCTTGCTACCCGGGTGTATGTTAGATGAGAGCTCTGGAATGGGCGACTGAATAAAACTTGTCATTCATGCCCAATAACTGGAATTTAAAACTTGTTTGAAAAAAAGCTCAGTAAACTGTTTGATTGATTTATTACACTAGGTGTTGCACACACTCCATATCTCATATATTTGTGTTCTAACTATTATAAACTTCTCTTTGCAGACTGAGATCTGCCTGTGATTCCAAAAAGTGATGTTGCTTTTAAAATGCATCATTGTTCACCTGGGATGCACATAAGTGGTTTTGTGTCTCTCTGCAATTATCCCATTATATACAGTACAAAAGTAGTTCCCTATCTGTCGGTCATGACGAGTTATGTCTTAACGACATAGGTAGTTCACTTGGGAGCCCCAGTCTGCTCATTTGGCTAACTGATTTTGCATACCTGAGCCACTCACTGGGCATACAGGTATAAATAGGCGACAGGTGCACTCTTCACATTTTTGCTTTGGGGCCAAGTGGATGATAGTGCTTGATCTTTATGCTGTTCGTGGATGACTCATAAATTCATTGCAAGTGTATGAGTGAAAGTCGTGACATTTGCCAAGTATGGTAACCCATACTCGGAATTAACCCATCCAAGTGCACACACACAGCAGTGAGAAGTGGACACATCATGAACAAACACCTGGAGCAGTGGGCAGCTATATATCCAGTGCCTTGCTCAGCACTGAGACTCGAACCTGCAACCTTCAGGTTACAAGTCCAGCTCTCTAACCATTAGGCCACAGCTGCCCCGGATGAGCATTTCTTCGCTGCGATCTCTGCCCTTTCTCTTCACAGGGAGTGGAGTGGCACCCTCTGTCTCTACCCATCCCGGTCACAGTTAGAGCTTCTCTGCCAGGCAAGTTCCCATGGACCTCTCAGTCCTCCCACAGCACATGTCCCGTGCGGCTCACAAGTGATTCTGCTGGCCTGGCTGTGATGGTGGCAGCATTTTATTCATTGCACCACCAGAGGATCGGATGTCGATTACAACATTGGGGGATGGGCTATTATTCTCCCAGGACGAAGATTCAGCAAGCCCCCCTCGAATGTTGTTTGCTATTGCCGAATCGGACCCGGAGCTGATGGCCATGCTTTCCCGGGCAGCGGTGAGCATCGGGCTGGAGGTGAACCCATCACCCAGTCCTGAGCCCTTGTGGCTGTATGATTGGTTTCATGGGCCGGACGCGGCTCGGCTTCAGCTCACAACCGCTTCCTGCACCAGTGCTTTTTTTCCAGAGGTGCACGAAGTTTGGAAAAGACCTTTTTCGACCAGAAGCCAGATGTCTTCCTCCCTCCGTCCTCACTACCCTCGACGGCAGGGTGGTGTGGGGGTATTTTGACATTCCCCAGGTGGAGAGAGTGGTTGCAGTGCACCTGTGTCCGCAAAATGCCACCACTTGGAGGAATCGTCCAAAGCCTGTAAGCTGGCAGTGGCTCTTTGCTGACAAAGGTGACAGTTCTCCGTGCCAAAAAACCTCTGCCCTGCATGCCATTGCTATCCTGCAGGTCCAAGGCACTGAAATAAATACAAAAGGGTAGTATCGACACAGGGTCAGCACTCTGCGGCATGGTCCCTCAGGAAGGCGATGTCCACTTTAGTAGCACAAGAGTGCCATTTCTGGCTCAGCTTTGCTGAGATGAGAGACTTTGACTCAATTATTTTTCTTGACACTCCCATCTCAAAGATTGGCCTGTTCGGTGACACTGTCGAGGAATTTAGCCCAGCAGTTCTCAGCAGTACAGAAACAGACTGAGTCGATCCAGCATCTGCCGCCATTCTGTCTTGGGCCCCTCCTCAGTCTGTCTTTCACTGAGGGTGCCCCACGTGTCCTCCAGAGTATCTCGACCCCGTGCTGAGACAGCATCAGTTCCGGCGCATCAAACCTAGGACCGCAGTGCCAGCTGGCCAATAAGTCTTCTAGAAAGATGATGAAGCAGCCACTTGCCACTTGTTGATACTTTGCCTCTCCACACATTTCTGGCCAGGCCCTTTACTGGGCAACATGTCCATATGGCTTGATTCCCTGCGAGCGATCCCATTTGTGTATTCTTCCATTGTAAGGTTCCTTCTCTGTGAACTCATGTCTTCCTTTTGACAGACCACTCTGTCAGTCTCTGTTGGCAACCGTTCCTCCCTACTCCTAGGTGTGACCTGACTCAGAGACTCATTCCTTATGTAGTACTGCCCTAGGCCTCCACATGATACCTCCCTACAGACAGGATGTGGTCTCCAGAAGGCCCGCTTCCCTTTTGTTACTGCCAAGCTGTAAACAACAAACAAGAAAGGTATGAAGCACCTTTCAATGAACCTTTCATCCTTTCTCTTAATATTTTTTTTTCTGTTATTGGAACAGTGGCTTGGCTATCTCCAGCAGCAATGTACTCAACTTTTGGTCCCTGCAGGTGCCAAGGTGAGCAAATTTGCACTAGGGCATTGGGAATGCTTGTCAATGGGCATTGGCTGCTTGTCAACATTTGCAGTGCTACAAGGTTGTGACGGGGTTCAGGTTGTGCCACTTTCCATGGACCCCCTATATCATCACAAATTAATTTATAGTCTATTAAATTAAAAAGTCTATTAAGTGAAAATGAATAAAGTGTTGATTGCAGCATTAAATTAAAATGTGCTCATGTTGAACCATATTTCTTTTACGCGTTTTGCAGTGCTGTGCATTATAACCAGTCAGACACAATTCTGTTGAGTTTATGTATGCAATGGCCAACTACAGAGTTCTGTTCAGTGCAGACTCGCAAATTCTCTCATCATAAACAACAAAGTGCAGATGTGCATACAATGTAAGAGATTCATTTCACAGTGAAGACAGCTTCACTGATTATAAAGATTATTGAGATTATGATATAAAGATATTTTTTGAGAGTGCTTAAACTCATGATAGACTGAAGTTATATAATAGTGTTATTATTCTTTAGGCCATGTCCACACTAATACATTTTCGTTTGAAAACGCATATTTTTCTCTCAGTTTTGGCCTTCAGTACACACTGAGACGGCGTTTTTAATCAAGGATAACTGACCTTTTTGAAAACACTCTCCAAAGTGGATAAATTTGAAAATGTTGTTTTTTGCGTTGTAGTGTGGACTGTGAAAATTGAGGTTTTTGAAAACGGTGACCCAAGTTTAGTCATGTTACACATATTAGATATCCATGTTTATACAGGTATTGTGCACATTATGTGCTATGTACTTTCACACTATTGCTATAGATTTGTTACTTTATACACTTTTCATATCAAAGTCCTTCAAAGATGAAAGCAAATTTACATGCAATCACTATTTGTGGCAAAACGTGAGGGTAGATGTGTTTAAGATCAGATATATAATCATAAGTGTGTGACCTCTATGTGTCAGTGAATAATTTTCATAAATAAAATAACTATAGCCCTGAACCTACCCCATGCAGTTACCTTGTATTACCAGAACTTTCTTAGATAAATACAATGTACTGTAAGTACACTATACAGTAAGTACATGTAAGTGCACGTACTGTAAAATAAAGTGCAACCAAATCATCTCATGTCTGTTCCGTGTGTATCATCTGCATTGAGCTTTTTTTGAAGATTTACACATGCACAGAAAGCGAATTTAACGTTTTCTGATGTTTCAATGTAAATGAACCTTTGGAAACTTCTTGAAAATGCTAGTGTGGACGGAGAGTGTTTTAAAACAAAAACACAGTTTTCAAATGTATCCAGATTAATGTAGACGTATTTCTGATTGCTTCGATAATTGATGTTCATTCCACTGCAATAAATCAATGATAAACTATCCTGAACATGATGCATATTTTTTATTTGTTTGTTTTACACATTACAGCACCTGTATGCCCGTCAGCCCTCTCAATAGGTAGTCTTTGCTGGCTAGACCTGAAAGCAGAGGCAGTGCTATAGTTTCTGTAGCTCTTCACCTCTAACCTCCCCTCTACCATTTTTGGACTGAAGGGGATCTTGAATAGCGAGATACACGTGGACAGAGGACAGATCAGGTTATAGATAAAACATCAATTCCAGTTCTCTGAAGAATAGAACACAACATAACTCTGGTTGGTGATATTGCCAGAGCTTGCATAAGACAGAAGACTTTGCTAGAACTTTTTCTATCCTGAAAAGGTCAGAGGCTTCTTGACCAAAAAAAAAAACCTTATTGTCAGGTAATGTGAATTTTGGCTTGTTTGTGTGGGTCTCAGCATGGACTAATTAATCTTGTTGATATTTTGAATATATGTGAGCGAAGATTTTGGGTTTTCTGTAATCCTCTTGATTCAGAAAACAACCACACTTGTCATGCGTTCCCGTGAGTCAGACTTCTTAATGCTCTCACTGTCTCTTGTAAATGTAATTAAATGATTACATTTGTCCCTGTTGTGAATAAACTGATAAATTGGAGGCCGAGAGATAATGACACGAATAGATGTGCAACCAAAACATGCTCTTTCATTGAGTGGGAGCACTGGGTGTGCGGTAATTACACACTTGTCCATTTACTTGAGTTGACAAATCTGATTGTGTGTTTGTTGTCTTAAACTGAGTGCATTTAAGATGCCGCTGTGTGCGAGGACACACTATTGTACTGTACTAAATACTGTACAGTGTGAGTTGTGGTGTGTCTTTTGATGCTGTTAATTACATTCAAGTGTCATTCACTCAGGCTGGAGACAGGGCTCTCTGTATCTGTTTGGCACTCTGTTATTATCGTGTTTGGTGCAATCTCTTGCTCTCAGTGTGGTTCCTCTTGCTGACAGAGCATTTGATTCCTGTCTCTTTCCACTTCCAGTATACATGTGTGAGGCTTAGTCATTTTGTGTGATAAATCCAACCTCTCTCACGCTTCTTTGTTTCATTTTAGCAGTCAAAAATGGAACATGTAGCTCCTCAGCTTTTCAGTCTTTGCTACTTCTATTATTAGGGATGCACAATAATACCTCACCTTTATGAGCATTAATAACTTTTATTTGGTCCTCCTTGCTGTGTTCTTTAGGGTTCCTATGTGACCTTAAAAAGTATTCAAATATAGCTTTCATAAACTTTCAAAATTTAGGGGGCATAAAAAGTCTTAAATATCTTAAATAGATATCTGTTGTATAATTTCCAAAAGTTGTAAATTTGTGGATGAACAGACCAGGGATGATGAGGTTCATAGTGTCCTAAGGGAGTTCTGAGCATAGGATGGTATGGAGCGACAGCAATTTCCCCTACCCACTTTACGTAATCTGTAATCAATCCGTTCCAGTTTGGGATTTTCATGTACTGCTCTTCAATCACTCCCAACATGCCCCATAGCAAAAAAAAAAAGACCTTGCTATGCTCCATTATAAAGGTTTTCTATGTTTATTATTATTATTAGGGGCCAAGCCCAGAGGGCTGTAGCCCCTATTGTATCTGTATGTTTTATTATTATTATTATTATTATTATTCTTCTTCTTCTTCTTCTTCTTCTTCTCGTCTAATGGGAGTCTATGGCAGCCCTATGAAGGAAACATGGGAAAATGATGAAATTTGGCACACTTGTATAACCGGTCATTATAAGTGATCTGACCAACTTTGGGGTCTCTAGGCCAAACTCTATAGCGCCACCAGCAGTCCAAAAATTCAACATTCAAACGTTAATAACTGTTGAACCACTAATTCTATTAAAATAAAACTTAGTACATCTATTTTGTCTCTTTATGGAGATTCCATTCCACACCTTACATTAAGACTCCGCCCATTACAGTAGCAGCCATTTTGAAAAGTACAGTAATCAGTCTAAACAATACTCCTCCTTCAAAATTGGTCCAATTCTTCTGAAATTTGGCACATAAAATCTTTGGACTGAGCTGCACAGAATTGACTTAACAGAATTTTTTGAACACTAATGAAAAAAAAGTTATGATGCTGTGAACTTACTGAGGTTGACCTCAAATCGGTTGAGATGCTGTATCTCAGCCAAACTTTGATCAATCGAAACCAAACTTGGTACACTTCATCTACACCATAATCTGGGGGTCCATGCCAAATTTGGGAACAGCGCCACCTATGGGTGTTGAGATACCAAAAATGCACTTTTTGGCTTATAACTTCTGAACAATTCATCAGAAAATTATGATCTTGATGTCTATGGTTTCTGTAGATCATTTCGAATCTGTGGAGGTCAATTTTGTCAAGACCACCTGGACCACCCGTCCGCCATTTTGAAATTTGTCAAAAATTGCTATAACTTTTGAACTACTGTACAAATCTTCACAACAATTGATAGGCATCATCAACACCATATGCTGGAGGTACCCCGGAAGTTGGAAGACAGCGCCACCTAGTGTTCAAGAGATATAACGATTCTTGCAAAACCCCTTATAACTACTGTAAATGTTGATAAATTTTTGTTATTTTTATGTCATTTTATTCCTTTGGTTATGCCGATTCTGAGGATGTCTCAATTGTCATTTTCCAACATGGCATCTGTCCGCCATATTGAAAGGAAATAAATACAGTTTTTTCGCAACTCCTCCCTGAAATCTTGTTCAATTTTGTTCAAAGTTTTATCAGATGAACTTCAGACCGGGCCTGACAGAAATGACTTAACAGATTTTTGATATTCACTCCCGTTCCAGAGATGTACGGCTCCAAAGTTGACCGTGCCTGTGCTTGTTGATTTATGCTAATTAGCTTAGCATGCTAATTAGCTAAAATGCTAAAACTTTTCTATTCACTCTAATGGGTTTCTTGAGCAATCTGGTTAACTTTGACAATGTTAGCATTTTTTAGCGTAGCATGCTAATCTGTCTAAAATGCTACTTCGGGCTTGTGAGAGAGATCATTCTCACACCTTAACTTCTCTTCTGTGCCGTGTAAATTGTGTGTCAACTAATGTGGCACACTTAGCTAAGGCGTTGGTTCTGAACCTGTGAGGTTGTGGGTTCGAAACCTGTATGGGAAAAGTTTAAAATTGGGTATAAAGTTGTCATTTTAAATCCTTTATTACATGGGTAAGAGCTGTACTAAAGTTTCTTAAAATGGGATCAAAAATAAGTGTGTTTTTGTAACTTCATTCTGTGTTCGTTCTCATCAGACCTTCTGATTTCACCTTATCTGTAATTCTGAATCTATCTGTTCTGGTAAAGTGCTGAAAAAGTTGCTTGAAAAACCCTTAAAAGCCAAAGAGCAATAAGGGCTTGGCCCCAGAAAGGCTGCTTGCAGCTTTAATAGCGATTGTTTTTGGTAGAATTTTCGAGCAAAAACAATCGATCACTATGCTAGCCCTATGAAGGGAACATGGGAAAATGATGAAATTTGGCACACTTCTAGAGATGGTCACCAATAGTGATCTGACCAACTTTGGAGTCTCTAAGACCAACTCTACAGCGCCACCACCAGTTCAAAAATTCAGTTTTTAAACTTTAATAACTCATGAACCCTTTGGTCTATCCAGATAGGACTTAGTACACATGATTACTCTCTTCATGGAGATTACACTCTATACCTTACATTAAGTCTCCACCCATTACAGTAATTGCTATTAAGCTAATTAAATGTTTCTGTTTAAACACTACTCCTCCTTCAAAAGTGGTTTGATTTTTCTGAAATTTGCCACAGACGATCTTCGGACCGAGCCGCACAGAAATGACTGAACAGATTTTTGATATTCGTTTTTGTTCAAAAGTTATTAAATTTTGAACATAACGAGGTCCACCCAAAATTGGTTAAGAGGCTGTATCTCGGCCAAACATTGATCAATCGAAATTAAACTTGATACACTGCATAAACACCATGATCTGAGGGTACATGCCGAATTCAGGGACAGCACCACCTATGGGTCATGAGATAGCATAAATGCACATTTCTCCTTATAACTTTTGAACACCTTCTTCTATCAACATAAAACTTAGTACATCTCATTCCTCTCTTCACGCTGATCACATTTAATAGTTTACATTAAAATTCCTGCCATTACAGTGATGGCCATTTAGAAAAGTACAGTATTCCCTTTTTTCGCTACTCCTCCTTCAAATGTGGCCCAATTCTTCTCAAAATTTCCTCAGACGATCTTTGGACCGAGCCGCACAGAAATGACTGAACAGAATTTTTCGACCTACTGGTCAAAAAAAGAGTTATGATGCTCTGAAGTTAATAGTGTTGAATCGAAATTGAATGAGACGCTATATCTCGGCCGTACTTTGATCAATTGCCACAAAACTCGCTACACTTCATCAACACTATGGACTGAGAATATATCCCAAAGTTGAAAACAGCGCCACCTATGGGTCGTGAGATACCAAAATTTCACATGTCTGCTTATAGCTTTTGAACAATTAGTTGCAAAAACATGATCTTGGTTTCTTTCTATTCCTCGGGTAATGCCGAATCTATGGATGTAAATTTTGCCAGGATTGACTAAACTACCTTAAAATGCTAGGCAACTTTCTTTAGTGAACTCATCCTCACACCTTAACCTCTCTTCTGTGCCATGCAAACTGTGTGTCAACTAATGTGGCGCACTTCGCTAAGGCACCGGTCCCGAGCCCCAGAGGTCGTGGGATCGAATCCGGGGTGGGTAACGTCGGTCCGATGGAAGTTCCGTTTTGGCCGTTTTGCTTCGTCCCCGCTCGTTGCTCTGGCTACAGCCCTTCAGGGCTTGGCCCCGGTATCGCTGCTTGCAGCTATATTTATTATTATTATTATTATTTTATATATTTTTATGTTTTTATTTATCACAAACATCTGTGTGCAGTCAGTGTGTAATGTATATATTAAAAAAATAATAATAATCATTAGTTTGTTAATATGGGTTCTGCTTGTGAAGGAGTGGTATTTGACTGAAAGGAAATATAAATGCGCCCTGCTTGGCTTCTACTCCACACTGTTCACATACTTGAGATATTAGAGCAATCTAAAAGTGCTCACGGACATCCCCACAAGGCGGTTTACATTAATTTGAATATTTTCAGGTAATTTGTAGGCAAATTTTGTTGTTTGTGTGTAAGTGATGATACTAATTTTTTTACATGATTAAAAAAGAATTGTATTATTATTCTCTAAAATATTGGATGGAAATAGAAAAGAAAAAAAACTGAATCATTGTTGTTTTGTAGATATTTAATGCTGATAAGTGGTGTTGATAGGCTTTGCTGACTAACTACTTGTCACAGAGAATAATTGAAGCCACAAAGCATTTACATATTTTCAAACAAATATTGAAATTTTTTAAACAGCCATTCAATCAAATTAATGTTCATCACAACAAATTTTGTTTGTGACTGTCAATTAACAATATCTAGCTGACTAACACAGAATAATTTGTGATAGGGTGGGAAGCATTAAACAGATCATTTTATGTTTGCACCATATGGCACACCATATTTCTTTATAGAAAATGATGTATGGATTTATAGCTTTAATTGAGTTAGATTATAAGTTTTATTTCTAGCTATTTTATTTTATTTCCCTCATAAAACATGATGTAAAATAAAAGATTAAAATGTGTTAAATGTATGTAAAATATTATTTCACTTGGCAGACTACTATTGTCACTATTGCTTAGTTTTATAATAAAGTGACATGATGGGTTTTTTAGGGTAGCATGCTATTTTTCATCAACTATTGAACTACTTATCTATCCACCGTGCATTATTAAGCGTTAGATACACAGCACATATGTGTGATGAATAAGCACATGAAATGCATGCAGTGGAGGCAGAGACGAGTATGTATATTGCACATTCTGTCTTGTGCATCCTTGCTCTCAAGTAGATTTTTATTTTTTTTTAATTTTTTCAACATGCAAATAAAATATTACGCTATATTTAGGGTAGTGTATCAAATTTGATCAAATCCAATTCCGTTTCCGATTCTGCATATAGATTCTTATTGATTCCTAGGTTTTATTCTAAGGTAAAAATAAATAAAGAAAAGAAATAATAATAATAATAATAATAATAATAAATGAAATCAAAGATTTATAACTTAAACATATTTCATATTTATTCTGTGTTTTTGCAAAGCATTCTGTTGAAGTTAAGCAACATGGGCAAAAATCAGCAACCTACAGAACACTTAGTCCTACAAGAGAGGAGGTACATTTGACACAGCCAAGAATACAAAACGAATATATTTTTCAGACATTGAATTGTTAAAGCGAAGTAAACAGTCAGAAATAAAGGAGGAACAAACAAATCAATTAGCAATAGCATAAATAAGTACAACAGCAAATTTGAGGTACAGAAATTTAAATCAAAAGTTTAAAAAGACTGTACTTTTTTTTCATAAATACAGGACAGAATAATCTTCATTAAAGTTATGAAAGATATTCAGGCAAGATCAGTGAATGATGTTCTCATTCTTTGATTAACATTAATGACAGACAGTAAGTATATTAAACTGCGTTCTCATACACACAACGCACACAGATCTAAAAATATGGAACCAGTTCTCACTACCCACCCCTAGATATATTTAAGCAAATTTCCTGAAGTACTTAAGAAAGAGAGAGAACAGTTTATGAAAATGGACATATAATTGCTTGTTTGGGGTTTTAAAGGTTCTATAGTCTGACTTATTCAGTCATATTTGTGAAAAATTAATTAAAATAGCTGGCCTAATTAAAGCTTTGCACTGCAATTGGTTTATTTGCATGCTTTCAATCGACAGAGCAAGTGTTAAAAAGTTGTATGTGATGACTACACTTCAGAGATTGAATACTGTTTTTGTGTATTTAAGGTACATATGTTTAAAAGTTGAAAAAGATTAGCATGACATTCAGTTTTTTCTCTGCAGTCTGTCTAATAAAATTTGGCTATCAGAAGCAGGATTGGAAATTAAAAAGGGTCATGCCACCAAAATTAGTGCCACACTGCTGCAGTGCAATGATGGATTTTCTTTATACTGATTAATTTTGATTGATAACAGCCCAATTATGTCTTACTGTTTTAACTGAATTTAATGTTACATTATTTAACTAATTTTATGTTTAATTTAAGAATTTGACATTTGATTTTACAAGCAGGATTTGATTTTACAAGTATGAGATAGCTGACCTACAACGTTTGAGTTATCAGCAGAGTTAGCTGTTAAGCTTTACAATAACAGCTGAAATTGTGCATGCAAAAGTGTTGCTAATACAGAATCGTGAAAGGTCCACTCAAAGCCTTATCTTCTGTACAACGGTAACCGCTGCTGAGGTATGAACAACAGCTCAGACAAAGCCTTTACATTTATCATTCACACACACAGCCTGACAAGGTTAGCATGTCACCCATTTGCCTACCCCATTCATCCCCACTTAAATATGTAACTCAAATTGAACCGCGTAAAATGGCAGTTTGACTGTGGAGGATCTATCATCACTAGCAGATTTGTTGTAAATTTGAGGATTGTTCATCTGCAGCCACATATGAATAAATGAGATAAGCTAACCAGACAGCCAGGTGGAAGACATGGAGGCCATGGAGGGGAATCTCAGGTAGAGAGAAATACACCAAGGCTACAAGCTCCGACAGACAAAAGCTAAGAAATTGAAGTAACCTTTAGGCCAAACTTATCAGGCTTCTACATTCCACATGTGTGTGTAGAGTGGTTATCGTCTCTAATGAATTCTCTACAAAAGAGGGATTATTTTCATCACCTGAACGATGTGCACTACTTCATGATCAGCAATCAACAATTTAGTGTTAGGTGTGCCATTCTACATGCTGGTTGAAATGCTGTTTATGAGTTGTATGTTTGCTGTAATGAAAAGAGTGTGGAAAGAATAAAGGGATTTATAAATGGATTTTATCACTTTTTGTTCATTGCCACCATGGTGTTTTAAAATTAACATTCTTGCATGTTTTGGAAATCAATATTTATCCTATTCATAGCTTTGCTGCAATTCATTGGACATGTTAGCTGAAAAAGAAAATTGTAAAATAATTTACAGAAATGTAATTTATTCTCCTTGCAAAACAAAAATCAAACTGTGAGCTGTTTTCTAAGACTTGCATCGAGAAAAAATATGAAATAGTCAAGGGTATTAATCGTTATTAAGTAAAGAAATAAGGAAAGAGAACGGGTCCCCACTAGAAATAGAAGAGAGAGTATACGTGTATTTGAAGTAGTGAGATATATTGATATTCTGTAGAGAAGCTGTTTTACTCTCTATGAAGAAGTGTCCATTCACAGTGCACTGTGCTACCCAGCACACCCAATGAAAAATCGGCTTTATGTTGAATCCTAATGCTCGTTCACACAAGGCTACGCTTAGAATGCTGACCTTCTGAAACTACGTTCCTTTCCCTCAAAGCCCAAAACAGTTTATAAACAGCACACCCAGAGGTCTAGACACACATGCTTACCAACTTAATCAGAACCAGTATCTAAACAGAAACCTTTAGGGTCCTGTATGAAAGTTTTGGACTCTACTAAAGCATAAAAATACCATAATATGTTTGCAGATATTTAAGAAAAAATGCTAAGTTAACATAATCGTTTATCTGATAAAACAATGCTAAAGTCAGTTGTTCTCCTTTGAAAATGTGCGTTTCGGGATGGAATGTCGGTCTCTGTTATGGTCTTTGAAACCTACCCACTGCCAGTTTACCCAATTGTATTTTGGCACTCCAGGTTGCCAGTTGGTGGGAAACAGTGTATTTAATTTCAATCATGGAAGCTGGCAAACAAAAGCAGTAAGTGCGGGAAATAGAACTTTCTGCCCCTCCTAAAAAGCCTCGACATTCATCCAAAAACCTTTGGATCCTGCCAATTCTTCTGGGGGGGGGGCAAATGTTTGCTTGATTAATAAGGATAGGTCACCCATTCAATTGATAAATTAACAACTAGTTAAAGATGTAAAGGGAACTCAACTACTATAGTATTAATTAAAAATAAACTGACATTAGGACTCAATCTCTTTCTCTCCTTATGTTTCTATATGCGTGTTAATACAATTCAGCAGCAAATGAAGACTGACGACAGGAAGTGATTTTTTCCCAAAAAAAAAAACGTTTTACTTCGATTTCAGTTCAATAAGAAATAATTGAAATAATTGCCCAAAAAGAGGCGGTACTACACAAAACGCGACTCGACACTGATTGGACTATTTAGAGGCAGAACAAACAGTCTAGAACAGTAAAAGCTAGCGTAACACTGTGGTTGAATGTAAAAGAAAAAAAATTCCTCCCTTTCACGCTGGTGCGTCGCCCAATCACCCTAATGGAGAAACTGCCAATATTTAATTGTGCTCAGTCAGTCTATCAAGTTGAAGTGGAAAATCTGTGTTGGCTGAGCAAGTCCTACATCCCAAAAAAAAAAAAAAACTGTATGGGCATGTGACAGTGAAAGAGAGAAAAAAAAAAAAAAAAAAAACACTTGGTTAATTCAAATGTGGATGCGCAGGAGAGCAAGTGGGGCCGAATCAGCCAGTGCCGAGGAAAGAAACAAACATCATTCTCAAGAGAAGACAGATATTGCTCATCATAAGTTTCAAGATATTATGGTGAGTAATGAGCACTGAAATTATTCTCCAAAGGTTTTACTTTAGTACCCACTACTTGTGGCATGTAGCAGAATTACAAGATCATTTTAGTCAGTTTAATGTTTTACCATTACCTCATACTTACTGTTTATTCTGGTTGTCTATGTTTTTATTTTCCTCATGTCATATGTGTAAAATACTGTTAGTTTGGATTCTGAGGTTTGTGGGGTATGTACTTCATTTTTGTCATTTTTGTGTCAGCATTTTTTGGGCCTATTGCCTTTAATAATCCTTATAATATCAAACTTATCATGCTTGTGACTGCATTACTCATGCACTCTTTTTTTATGCTCCTGTCAGTAATTTTTAAGAAGTCTTGAAAACCAAACTAATATATTTACAAAAAATACAAAGTAAACTCTATACCCTTTGACACTGAATATACTAGTCTCATTATATAATTAACTTATGTTTTCTCACTTGCCAGATGCCATGCATGGGAAATTTGATATCAATGTAATTTATGTATTCTTAATGTATTCTTATTATTATTATTTGCAGGTTTTCAGCAGTGCCACTTTTGGAAGTCTTCTTCACCACATCAAGACATCCTGTAATGCAGAAAGATTGATTCATTTATTCAGTGTTTTTTTTTTTTTTTCTTATTTAAAATAAGCAGTTTTTTACAAAATGCCCTGTGTTAGAGTACATGTTTAAATAAAGTGAAAAAATTCAGTTATTATGTCAGTGTTCTGTTTAATGCATTTCTGTTCACTTTTTATTTTTATTTTTTGGGACAGGGATAACTATATATATATATATATATATATATATATAAATTTATTTTATTTACTTATTTTTGACCAACAAGATTGTTTAGTAAACAAAACAATTCTATTGGCTCAACATTATTATTTTCTGGTTGAGTCAGTGTTAACAGACTGCAGACAGTTGCCACAGTTGATAAAAAATCAGTTCACAGGAATACAATTGGACCAACTGAAAAATGTAGAGAGATTTTTAGTGCATCATATATATATATATATATATATATATATATATATATATATATATATATATATATATACACACACACACACACACACACACACACACACACACACACACACACATATATATATATATATATATATATATATATATATATATATATATATACATACATATATATACAAGGGTAGTGTAAAAATGTAGTACAAGTAAATGTTGGCTTTACAGTTGTTTTTAATATATGTTTTTTAAGGTTATATAGTACAACCTAAGCTTAACGTTGCCTTGCTGTTTAGTATTTCAGATAGTGTGTGTGTGCAGATGACTCTAAATGCTTGCTACATGTAGCTCTGTGTATTTTTAGTGTTTGATGAAAAACTTTAATAACTCCCACACCCAGTAATGGAGCACAGTAAGGCTAAATGACTTGGCCAAAATGTGTCTTTTCAGTGATCACACATAGCTGGGCCAGAGATGTGGGAATGCTATGTCTGACTTCTGACCCCCCAAGTGGTCCCATAAATGAATGAATATGAATATTTCATACTTTTAAAGTCAGCATGAAATTAACATTTTCTATATGCATGTTATACATCTAACTGTGAACAAAAAATTGGTGTCATTTGTAATGTAACTTTTTTTAGTTTTTTTTTTTTTAACCTAAGATTTTTTAATCAAAAGTTATAACTCAATTTTCCAATGAAACGTCTTCTCTTTAAGACACATAGCAGATTTTATTATGCCGAAATACTGCTCTTTCTTACAATCGACTTCAAGATCACATTAAGCCAATCTGCCTCTATTCAATCGACTTCAGACTTATTCCCCACCATGTTTTTTTTTTTTTTTTTTTTTTTTTTATAATCCATTTCACTTGGATGCACATCACAATACTTAAAAAAGACCTGTCACTGGTTCGGTTTCAATGTGACATTAAGTGGTAGACTTGACTTCAGTCGACTTTTTATTTTATTTTATTTATTTCTTATCATTTGCTTTTGTCCTTTTCTATTTTCCTTCCTCCAATGTTGCTGTTGTTTGTTGTAGTGTTAAACCCATTATATGTAGTCTTATTGGTGAGCCTAATTATATGCACAATCCAGAAGTGTTTCTATTAGTGGTGGGCATAGATAATTTTTTTTTAATCTAGGATTAATCTCACTATGATCTTGAATTTAATCTAGATTAATCTGGATAAAAATGGCTCATTCGAATTGCCGTAGCTGGGGTCAGCGGGGCCCGGTGAAGGTTGTACCAGTGGGCCCTGTCTGAAACTGTTTTTTTTTTTTTTCAAGTTTGTAGGTGTCAAGGTATAGAAACCAAATAATTAAATGTAAAATAGCACTGGATATGTAAAAATGAAATATACAATCAAACCTACATTTATTCAGACACATTTCTCACATTATTACAGTTTCGCTATATATATATATATATATAAATTATATCTGGTGTTTGAATAATATTTGGTTTGACTGTTAAAACTACAAAGTAATTCAGTCAAGAGCAGTGAGTGATTTCATTTGTAATTTTCTTGGATTAACATTACAGCAGCCAGTAGCTAAATTAAATAACTAAGAAATAACTGGCGGTTTTTTCGAGCATAATTTCCAAGGTGGATATTTTGGACATATTTGTATGTATTTGCCGGCAGAAGAGCAAAAATAAGCAAATTCGGTGTTCAAGTATTTTGAGACGCCTTTCTCTGGGTGAGCCCTGAACACCCAGAACACCGCGAGTACTGAATTGGGCTCTTTCACATCTTTTTGTTTGTTCAAACTGCGATTTGTATTTGGTCGTTCAGGTGCAGGAGGGACTTCGGAGGAGAACTTTTGGCAGAAGAGAGCTTGGTTCAGTGTCGCTGTCCGTGATACGCGGCTCTCTCTCCTCTGCACCGAACACAGCGAGCACTGCGGGTGACCAGTTATTCTGTTCAGCTTTTCCATGTTTTGTGTTTGGATGCTATAATGTTTAAATCGACAAGCGGTACATCTTAAAAACACGTGAAAAAGATAAGCTTTCGTGACGATGCACAGCAGTGGCCCATAAACTGTCCTGAGCATCTTTTTAGGCTGGCCTCAGCCAGTCGGTTATATAAAAAATCAAGGTGAAAGTCATCATAGCTTGCTTAGTATAGACCCAGCTCCCAACCCAAGAATAGATTACCGATTCGATTTGAGATATAGATTAACGGCGATATTCTTTTTTTATCGCACGATAAGAGTCTCGCGTTAACGCAGCACGTTAACGCCGATAACGCCCCACCACTAGTTCTATACAATCAGTAATGACATCTAAATGGATACATTTGAAGAAAAAAAAATTGATAAATAAAGATAACAAACAAGGTGTGCTGTTTACAAACGCATCATAAAATGAACTGTAACTCAGTGATATTCAAAGAAGACACATGAGAGATATAGCTATCGAAAGCTTGATATGTTTACTTTTAAATTAAACAAGTGCTACCGAAATGCGTTTGGGTTGCGACCACATCCACACTGAATGCGCTATTCAGATTATAATGTTTCATTGAAGCGCGCGGCATGAATACACCCATACAACAGAAAACAATGCAGCGAGACTGTTCTTCAAGTTTTTATTTTTATCTTACTGTTTGCTTTGTGATGAGAGAATAAGACATAATTCACACCCAAAGAATAACCAATAACCAACTTTTGTTAACATGAGCAAAGGAAGCAGTTTCCTTACTTTAGCAAAGGATAACCAGTCTCCTCTTGGTTTATATCGAAATCCGATATTCTTCTTTACAAATCCTCTTTTTTGTACCTCTAATTAGTGACTGTTGTGTGTTTAATCTCTCCGCTGCACTTCCGCATGCGTCACTTCTGAGCCGTGCATGCGCAATGCTGACCTCAACATAATTCCTTCAGAACTGCTTCATTTATAACTGTGAGTGCAAGCTAGATTAAAGTGATAATTAGGTTTTGAATATGGATAATTGTCTTACAATTATACAATAGATTTGCTACAAGAGGCTTTTTTTTCAACCCCCCGGAGCCATGTGAGACACATTTTTTTTATTTATGGATAAGCTTTTTATTAAACTTCTCATCGACCACAACACACGCTAAGTTGCATCAAACGGCTTGAAAGATTAAAGACAAATTTTTAAATAACTCCAACTGAATTCGTCTGAAAGGAGAACGTTATTTATATACCTAGGGTGACTTCATGGTGAGTAATCTATGGCTTAATTTTCATTTTTGGCTGAACTCGACCAGTCACACAAAAGTAAACAGGAAGAGAGCATAAAGAGACAGGACAACTAGAATTTAGTTCAAAATTAAAATATACCGTTCATAATATATATTTATAAAAGATATTTGTGTATAAAGTTGGGTATTATAGTGTTGTTATGATTCCCGCCACCCACTCCCCTGACATTTTTTTCCTGTCCCTTCCCAATCATGTGATTAATAGTAATTTTGTTTCCCATCCCGCAGGAAACCAAATCAAATCCTCCCACCAGCATATTACATGATTTCTCCTGTCTTACAAAAGTCTATTTTCACCGAAAGGAAGCTTCAAGCACTCGCTGTTTGTGCAATACAACCTTAAATGAAAGTGGAGCCTAATTTATTATAGAATGAAAGTGCTTTGTTGTTTTTATGAAGAGTAATGTAATTACCTCTTACTTCAATTTAAGATTACAGATTGAGGGATAGACCAAAACACTGACATTATAAGAACCCTTCACTATAGAACCACCACTCCACCTGTCTGAGCTGTCTTCTTTTCAACGAGCAATTGCTTTTCTCCACATTTAAACAAATGAACCTGAAACTTTAAACTTAACTTAACTAAATAAAAATATACAGATTTGTAGCAAGACTAGAGGAATAGTCATCTGCTGCTTGTTATGCACTGGAACAATATGTGATTTCAAAAAAATGGTAGACTAATTTGAGAAGTACAAATCTTGTTGGAAGCAGTGCCACATGAGTTTTCAGCTGCCTATATTATATCTCATTATATATTAAGAAGCATTTTTTATCAGTAATATACAAAAGAGCACACATGAGGTCCTCCAGCAATCCTTGACAATATTATAAAAACAATAAAAGACAGTTCATAATATTCTTGGGTGCACTTTGCATTGCTTTGGGGTGGTTTCTGTTTATGCACACATGCATGTAAATGACTGATTTTACCACAGTAGAAATCGCTCTAACACTCTCACCCTCCGCACATGGACCTGAGACAGGCGTCTGCATCAACACATGGGCCACTCTGCTGAAAGCTGTTTGGGGCGAGAGAGCACGATTGTTCATCCTCTTCTTGTTTATCCGTAATCCTCTCTGGGGTTTCTGTTGCATTGATAAATTTTCTTGTTTCCACCAGCTTTTGTGTCTCACGTACTGCTCAATAGTGGTGCAGACAGCCGGGACCCCACCTGCGTCGAGCCATCACAGACTTGGACAATGCTCACACATGTATACACACACACACATATCCCTCTCAGCTTCCAGAAGCAGCATGCATGTCAACTACCTTTTCTGTCCAAGATTTAACTCATCCTCCAGTGCCGATTTCAACAAACTATTGAAATTATTCTCTATATGCGTAGAACATGCCATTCAGATTTTTTTTTCCCTCTCTCCATCTGTCACCTAAAGAAAGAGAGATCGGTCCTGACCCCAGACTGAGGAGAAATGCTGATTAGGGTTGATTTGTGCAGTGTTGTTCTGCTCCAGATGGGCTGTGTGTTATGCAGGGTAAACAGAAGCAGGCTGTGCTGATGAGAGTCAGAGAGTCCTCATACGTGGCCGCTGAGGCCATACTAAAGAGCTTGGGCTTAGACACGCATGCTGACAGAGTGACTGCATGTCACACACGCTCAGCTCTCCTGAAAGAGACACAGACCAAACGCTTATCTGCTGTAATTAAAAAAAAGTCAAAACTTCCTTCAGTGTGCACTAGAGAGGATTAGTGGTACTCCTTTATTTGTTGTTATTTTGTTCCACAGAATCTTATCTGTAGGTCAGAGATAAAACATTAGGGAAATGTTTGATTGT
>NW_020523902.1:435000-497009 GCF_003368295.1 Carassius auratus | reverse complement strand
GTGAACAAACCATTCTTGTTCTCTTCCTAGCACTGACTCATACCATTTGCAACTGCTTTGGGGGCTTTTTTCCTGCCTCCAAAGTCTTTAATTGATTGGTCCAACTGTATGAATGTGACTGACTGAATAGGGGTCATGTGATTTATTCAATAAGGGAGTCAATTTTGATAGAAAATTACTCCAAGTACTCTGGAAAGTTATTGGCCTTGAAGAAAAGGAAAAAAGGCGAGAGAAACTGGCTAGAGCAGGATATTCATCCAGTTTCACCTCTGTATTCACTTCTGACGGTGATGCTGTGCTTTGACCAGAGGGTGGCAGTAAAGCTTGTGCTCTTTTATCCTCTGGTTGCTGTTTTACTGTGTCCTGGTTCTTCAAGACTCTTTTCATGCTGTCATCTGTTAAATGACACTCATCTCATGGTTTCCAGTGAGAGTTCCCAAAAGTTCCCTTTTGGACGTGGCTCATGCTTATAACGGTAATCTTGGGGGATAGACTCATTTAAAATAATATATGGGTTTTATACAGGTTTCTGTCAAACAGAGCACATCTAGGTTATGATCTGTGATCATATCATTTACAAAAGCACTTTTGTAGAAAAGGATTTAATACTCATTAAGCCAAGCTTTATAATTTGTATATCTGTATTATATCTGTTTTTTTATTTGTTGAACATTAATTAAATTGTTACACTCAAAGGTTTGCCCAAACTTGTTCAGTTGTCTATAAAACCTATGCTATTCTGCGGGCAGCACTTCGATATCCAGCCATTGAGTGACGACAGTCTGCCATGTATCTCATCACCACAGTAAGCAGGGAGGGGAACATACAACCTGCTATTGAATAAAAACAGATAATAACACTCATGTGGCTTTCTGGTTTTCAAAATTTCTATTTACAAAACATTTCATTTTCCAATAAATGCTGTTATTTTGAACTTTCTGCTCTTCTGGAAAAAATAAATAATCGAAATCCTCAAAAATATTCATCATTGTAAATGTAAATGTTTATCAAACACCAAATCAGCATATTCAAATGATTTTTCAAGGATCATGTGACACTGAAGATTGGAGTAATGACTGCTAAAATTCAGCTTTCAGTCACCGAAATTAAAACATTAAAAAATATATAATGTATTCTATCAATAACGTTAATTTATACTATTTTAGTATTTCAATAAATTATTGTTTTTTTTACTGTGTGGTTTATTATGGAAGTGTGTTTGTGTTCATGGTCTCAAAACCCCATTTGACCACACACATGACTGGTCAACTCTAAAACAAAGTGACTTAGTTCCCTAGAGAGTGAGAATTTTGTTTATGTTCCAATTTTCAGTTTCCTCAGGCGTTTTACTAACACTGCATAAAACACCAGTTGTTCCATATACATTTGAATTGACAGCATGTTAAGGGTTGAAAGTAAGCCTCTTTACTTTAAGGCAAGCCAGACATAAAAATCACTAAATGTCTTTATGCAGAATCTCTGAGGGATCCCAGGGGGATTTACAGACTGCATTCTTGGAGAAATACTTGACCAGTGTGTTTAACGTCATGAATCAAAGACAAGCCCATACTTGAATAACATTTCCTCCAACTGCCTTCTACCTTGTAGATAACGTGGCTCGGTTATTTTTTAATTTTGTAATATGCAATGGCAGATATATTTTATTTATTTGACTTCAATTATATTCAGTACATTACGTGAAATTTAAGTCTAAATAAACAAATCCACTTTTTTGTTTATTATTGACTGAACTAAATGCAGATTAAATCTTATGTGCCTTTCTTAACACAAGGTGGCGCTGTTTCAATAGTTCTACATAACTCAAAAGGCTTTAATTAAACAACGAATTATTTTTGTCTGGGATCATTTAAAGTGTTCACCAGTTCACTAATGCCCATTTAAGTCATTCAGGGGATGCCCGCTGGTAAAAGCTGCGGAAGTTTCCCGTGACGTCACAGCAGGCTGGGTTATTTTCATTTCCTGTACAGTGGGACAAACCCCCGGCTCCATCCCAGCAGGACTACATCAGTCCTCTGTCCTACTTTTAGATTTTGGCTTCAATTTTACAGGTTGGGCTGGAAACGGATGCGTTTTATTGCAGCGGCCCGCCTGCGGTAATGTAACGGACATCTCGGCTGGATGTTCGTGTGAGTGTCGAGGGGTTTGTGTTGTTATGGAGTGCGGAGTCAGTGGAGATCATACGTGCTGCTGATCCAGACGTCCACCCACTAACACCGCGATCTCCATCTGCTCTCATACCTTCAGAGATACAAAACATGGGTAAACAAATCATCTGCTGCTGGATTTGGGCTCTAGTGGCTCTTTTCTACTTCCAACAAGCACTTTCTTTTAATCTAGATAGTAACAAACCAACAGTTTTTGCTGGACCTCCTGGAAGTTACTTTGGATTTTCTGTGGCTTTCTTCAATCCTGACAACAAACAGTGAGTATAGATGTAGTTGTATTTGTAAACTGTCGGTAAACTTGTTTGGATATCATACGTGCCTGCTGCATTTTTGCTTAAATATGCTTGGCTGTTCTGAAATATACGTTATTAACAAATGTAACACTGTTGAAAAATTTGTTGTGAAATTGTTTTAAACTTTGGGAAGTTGTAGTAAAAGTAGGACTGTTATGTGAAGCAAATAAAATATTTATATTTTTAGTTTCAGTCGTTTTATTTTGAATTGTTTTAAAATGAAATATTCATTTTAATTTTACATTTTTATGATTTAATTAAACACTAGTTTTTCATCAACTCACTAACCCACTGCATTTCTTTCATTACACTAGTTTGGCCTTGACATAATATGTTGTTGATAACACACACACACACACAAATAATAATAATAATTTTATATATATATATTACAATTAGTTATTATTTAATTATTATTAATTATTATTATATTAATTTAATCTAAAAATATAAAAATCTAAATTATGTGAAGTAAAATAGCAATATTTAACTTATTAACCATATGTATAATTACTATAATAATCAACATTATAATAAGTATTATTGTTTAGGTTTATATTTTTATGATAATAACAACTATTATTATCATCAAAATACTAACACAATGCACATGACAATCACATTTGATTAATCGTGCAGCCCTAATTGATAGTATTACATTATAAATGTTCGATTTATCAATTTAAGATGGTATATGCTATATTATTGTGTTTTAGTGTCTTTACAAAAGCATTTTTAAATATCATTGTGTTTTAGTGTGTGTACCAGAGCATTAAAACACATTCAACCCTGTGATTTCAGATTAAACATACTAGTTGGTGCACCCAGGGCAAACACATCTGATCAAACCCCATCAACAGTCACTGAGAGGGGTGCTGTCTTCAGCTGTCCCTGGCACAAAAGTGGCTCATGCACCCAGATTGAGTTTGATAGCACTGGTAAGACGCAGCTCTTTTCATGCATCAGTGTAGTCATTGCTTCACCATGCTATTATTTAAAGCTTTTTCTGTCTGTCTGTTGTTTCTTATTGCATGCCTAGTGGAAGAGGTTGGGTTTGTCAGACTTATTAAAGGACCTTCTGAGTAGCCTGTGACTTTTGAATGATTTACAATTAGTCAAGCGATCAAAATCAACAAGAGTGCAAAGATATGCAAGTGCTATAGATTTAGTGGGTCATATATATCAGCTTTGCTCTAAATATTTTCAGTAGGTGGGCAGTAATTAATAGGAGAGGGAGCTTTGCAATGATCAGCAATTTTTTTTTTTTTTTGGGTCATTCACAAAATTTATGTGCTGGCCTACTAACTAGTTTGCAGATACAAAGTCTTCACAATTATAGCACTTAGTTCAGCCTTACATTGGCACCAGCCAATTTTTTTTTTTTTTTTTTTTTTGTGCCAGGACTCATTGGCATTCAGTGATGTTTATAGACTAGTCTGGCCTGGATTGCTAGAAGAGGAAGTACCAGACAAAGAAATCTGTTGGATTAACTCAGTAGCTTAGAGTTCTCACCAACAACTGAACTACTCCTCTCTGTGCACTTTTCCGTTTTCCCTTAACCCTTAAACAAATTATTGGAGGAACAATTATTTATTTATTAATTAATTAATTTATTTATTTATTTTTACAAACAAAGAAACGGTATGAAGTTTTGAAGAAGAAAAACTAAAAACTTTTTTTTTTCTTGTAAAACCTACTGCAATAATTTTTGAAAACTTTGAAAAATAACTTTTAAAGTGCAGTTATTTAATAAATACTTTGTCTTTCTTTCTTTCTTTCTTTCTTTCTTTCTTTCTTTCTTTCTTTCTTTCGTTATTTTGAATTGCTGTTAACTAATAATTAGTTGATTGCCAAGCTATAAATATCTATTCTCATTTTTGGGTGAACTGTTCTTTAAGTGTCTGAAAACTTTTTGGAGCCAGCATATTTTCCACGGACTTTCAAGATACTTATATATATATATATATATATATATATATATATATATATATATATATATATATATATATATATATATATATATATATATATATATATGTATATGTGTTTTTTTTCCCCGTACAATTACTGCAGTGGAGTAGTGTTTATATTTGTTACTTAACAACCACTATTGCATGAAAGAAGCGTAAACCTTCTTCTGTTAAGTAACTGCCAAAACTGTTTCCCCCTGACATGTTTTTACTGTGAATGACGTGACACTCATTTTTCCTGTGCTGACTGTTTGAGGAGCTGGAACGTCTAGATTACAGAATGTCAGAAGGATGAGATGGGGAAACACTGTTTATACAACACTGATGCTGAGCTGTTACAGCATGGTTACACAACTGTATTTCCATGAACCTCTGTACCATCAACTCCACTTTTGTGTTGTTTGGCAATAATTAAGTGCTTAATTCTAGTGAAGCCTGAGTGTTGTTGACCAGCTGTTATGACTGTGTTGACCATGAGAGACACTGGGAAATTCCCAGCTCAGTAGCACAGACAGATAAGCAGCTGGGACGTCCTGAGGCTGAGACTTTGGCTGAGATGAACCAAGGCCGCAGGGAGGGAATATCTGGTTGGCTTGCGTGTGTGTGTGTGTGTGTTATGGATCACCGCAGTACTAGGAAAAACCTTCAACTGCAAAGTATTGTAGGTAATGTTTGCAGATGCATTAATTTTGATTCCTAGAGCAAATATTATAGAACTTAAAAATTATTTGATGATTAGAATGATGTCAGAACAACATTTGAATGAACAAATCACTGACTTTTGTTTTGCAGAAGCTCTGAAAAAAAAACTTTAATTCTCCATATTCTACAAATCATCCATTACTTGTGTGCTCATTTATATTATGTTAATTTGATTATGATTTTTACTATGAGATTTTAGTGATGGGAAGAGCAGTGCAGTCCACTACAAAGGAAACGGCGACTGTCTGATGAATCAAATTAACTGACCTAATGTTTCCTTCCCTTTATATCTCCTCCTTTCCCATTCTCCCTTGACCTGTCGTTCCTATCACAGATGACAGGAAGAATTCCAATGGACAGCAAATGGAGTTTAAGTCAAATCAATGGTTTGGGGCCACTGTGCGTTCCACTGGGGACCATATTCTGGTGAGTCTGTCTGTGGAGGCTGTGGAAGTTGCTCTGAAATGAGATTGTACACAGCTCAAAAACATTCTTCTGCAACAGATCACATTTGTGCTTTAGAGACAGTAAACATATTTTAGTAGCAAAGCAGTCTGAATTCCTAGATTAAAGTCAGCATGTCAAATTAGAATTATTTAGTCTTTATTGTAACATTGTAAGAAACTGTTGCCACTTTTATTTTATAATACTTTAATGTTGTCTTTCAGTGCTGATATGGCACAAAAAATAAATTAGTTTTTAAGTAAGTTGCAAAAATATATGTCAGCAGATATTTTCTGACATGCAGTTTAGAAGAACTGGGTTTGAGACGGTACTCGGCACAACTGATTTACAGAAAGAAGATGATTACTACTTATGTACTGATCTGCACATACTTTTGTTTTTTTCTTCAGGCATGTGCTCCTCTTTACCAGTGGAGCACGTATGGATTCTCAGAGAGAGAGCCTGTCGGGACATGTTTCCTGAAGAAAGGCAATAACATTGTGGAATATTCACCTTGCCGCTCTAGTATGTACACGATCACAGCTCTATACCTCTGGCTGCTCATGCCCTTATTGGGTCATAACTTGTAGACTCTTATAGAAATTCCTAACTAAGATTCATGGGACATCATACTTGTATATCATCTCCATGGTTTTCAAAACATGTCTTTAATAAGTTCTCACCTGACAATGTGCCAGTTATCTGTTTGCCTTCAATTTTCTAACATTTCCTTCAAGTTGAGACTTCTTTAAAATGACTTCTGCTTGTTGTGAATATTTTTTTTTTTCCATCAGGCTCAAACTCACCTGAGGGGCAAGGATTTTGTCAAGCAGGTTTCAGTGCTGACTTTGTGAAGGTATTATACGTTTCACAGAAATCTGATCAAAAACATTAGGACATGTTATGCCTCGTTTTCATTACATCAAAATGTAAAAAAAAAAAAAATGTTTATGAAATTTTTTACTTATTGAGTGTGCTCTTTCTTTATTGGTTTAGTTATTTAGATACTTATAGATACAATGTCTTTCAGTTTATAACAATAGTTTATCCAAAAATAATCTTGTCAGGGATATTTAGAACAAGGGTCTCTAGATGACATTAAAACACTGGGTTTATGGATTATAATGAAGCCCCCAAAAACAAAATCATTGTAAATTTAAATCTTTACCAATCCTTGCCCCTGTCCTTCATACCAGGTTTTACCCATTTGTCAACACGTTTTTAATCACTTAAAATATAATAAACATTTAGTATGATCACCTTTACTTTTATATATTGTAATAAAAACGGGTTAGAATAAGTATGTCGATTCATTTTTACATAAGTATATCTGTGTGACGAGTGGGGCGGGGCCGAGAGATGTGGGAACGAGCGAGGCCGGTAGAGTGATTGGGAAATCCGCGACACCTGCGCCCCACCGCCGGTCTCGAGTCCCACAGAAGAGATGGAAGGATATAAAACTGGAGTGACGATAGTGGGACTCGAGACCGGCGGTGGGGCGCAGGTGTCGCGGATTTCCCAATCACTCTACCGGCCTCGCTTGTTCCCACATCTCTCGGCCCCGCCCCACTCATCACAATCTGTTATGCTGAAAGATGATGGAACATAATTTCACCCATATTTTGACAATACATTTTTTTACAAAAGTTATTTGATACATTTATGTAGATATTTGTGTTGATATGCTTTTTATGTATATAAATTTGGTGCCGTTTAGTCTTGGACTCATATATAGATGTTATTGCCTATTCTTGCCCAGACTTGTTCTAAATGTACCAAAACGTGGTTTTATGTCTCCTTCAGAAGAATCGGGTTGTTATTGGAGGACCAGGAAGCTTTTACTGGCAAGGTAAACCGATTTATTTTATTATCCCTCTGTGAATTTGACACTGAAAAGCATAATTGGAAAAAGGGACACAAAAATGTGCTCTTTCAGGATTTTTTGTGATTCAGAGAATGTGTGCTGTGTCTTCAGATACAGCCTTCACACAAAACAAGCCAGTGAATGTTTGCACAACATTGGCAGTGTGTTTAAATTTGTGAATGTGTCTTTGCCCCCGCCTGTCAGAGAAGTGTTGCTCGGAGGAGAGGGAGCTATGTTTTTGAGTCAATAAATAATGCAGAATTATATGTTGTCTCCTTCAGTGAAGATGCGCCTGATGTTTGGTTGAATTTCTTTGTGTTGCGTTGCGTGATGTTGAGATGGTTGTTTAATGAAATGCAGCTCTGTTATGACCTCATAGGGCTGGGTCATGGTAGGAACCGTGCCCAGAAAAGGCATTTAATGTCTTAACGCATTCTTCATGAAATTCATGACCTGCAGTGATCAGTTTAAAGTTTCAGTTTAAAAGCTTTCTAATAGCCCTTTTTTTAAACGGTGTTTAGTTTAGTTTTTCTGCGGAGTCTCTCTTTCCTGGTGGTATGATAATTATACACCCTGCTGAGAGAAAAATGCTTTCAGAAAAGTGAATGTGATTGATTGTAACTGAAGGAAACCTTGGTTGGTTTCGAGGTCCTTATTTTGACCCGTTCACAATTTTAAATCAATTTATTTCTCATTAAATTAATTATTTTGCTACAGAAAGGGGACAGATCTGAGGGACGATTGGGAATTGCACTGATTAGTCATTTTTAGCAGCACATTTAAATGAACAGACTGAAGGAATTGATTCATTGAAATGTCAAAGTGGCTTAACCTAACCTTGGATAGACTTGAAATCAGTCTTGATTTTGGGGTGTTTCCATTTGTTAATGAATTCCTACATCATTGTTAAGCCTCATTAACTAAATGATTTTTTTTTATTTACAAAAGTGACGGATGTCTGGGAACTTTACTGATTGCTCAAATTAATTAAATGAACTTATTTGTATTTATTTCTGAAATGTTAACAGCTTGTCTAGTGGTACATTTAAATGAACAGACTGAAGGAGCTGCTGAAATAAATTAGACTTAAGTAAGAGAACATTTGAAGGGAGTGTGTTTGATCACTGCATCAGCTCGCTCTGTTTTGTTAAATCTCTTCCTGTAAAAAAAAATAGCTTTCTGCTGAAAAAGCTACACTGTTTAAAAAAAAAAAAAACTAAGCTCCTGTTACACTATACTGAAAAAGGAAGATGGTAGCATCACAACATTTAATTTACTCCCTAACAGTGATGTCAAGACTAGTCTAGATTAGTCTAGTTAAGATTAAAGACCATAAGAGCAACTAAGGGCCTGACTGTTTAGAATACTTTTTGTTAAGCATGTTTTTACTTGTAACGTGTACATGTCTGCATACATTGACACTGCATCTTTCTGGTTTGTCACTTTACATGCAAGTTGAAGAAATCTCTGTTACCTGCACACTTCATTTCATATGCGTGTTTCATATTTGTTTATAACAGTTTTTTCTCTTTCTAGGTCAGCTGATCTCAGATGACATCACCGAGGTCATCAGCAAATACAATAAGGAGTTTTTTACTCCTTACAGTAACCAGTTATCAACCAAGTCAGCCAGGGCTGAGTATGATGACAGTTATTTGGGTAAGCCTGTTTGCGTATTTTGTTTTGTTGTCTCTTAAAGCTGTAATTTGGTTGTGTGGTGTTGCACTGTTACCTGGAAATGAGCAGGAGAGCTCAGTGTAATATTGGGTTACATACAGTGCCCTCCATAAGTGTTGGAACAGTAAAGACAAAATTGTTCTGTTTGCTGTGGAGTCAAGAAATCTGTAAATATGATCAAATATGAATATAAGACAAAACTACAGAATGCCACATTTTATTATTGGGTGATTCAACACAAAGATGTTTTACCAGCTAAGAAGAAGTAGTTTCATCTCCCTATCTGATGTGAGCATAAGTATTGGAGCAGTTGCCTCAGAGGTCTTTCTAAGTGTTCAGCTGTGTCCTGTTGCATTAATCCTTCAGATATTAAAAGCAGGGAATGTGTCTTATCAGTTTTGTCCATTGCTTCTGCATTCTAAGTCTTGCATTTGACGATGACACACATAACAGGAAGAGGACGGGGAAGCCGACTCTGAAAGATAAGCAAGCAATTTGGATGCTAAAAAAAAAGAGGATGTCAATTAGAACTATAGGAAAAAACAAAGGGCATGGAGAAATCAAGAGTTTGGAAACTACCGGCAACATCAGCAACCAATGATGACCTGATTGGTTGAGAAAAACAACAGTAGTTGATGACAGACAAATCATAAAAGCTGTGAAAATAAACCCTAAAATACATGCCTGTAAAATCACCAACAATCTCCAGAAAGTTTGGGAGATGCTCTGTCAATCTACAGCCTGCAGGAGAATTTGACACCGAATTACAGAATCTACACAGCAAGATGCAAACCTCTGATCAGCACCAAAAATAGATATGCAAGATTCTTCACAAATGTGAGTCAGTAGAGTTTTGGGGTTGATGGACCGATGAGACAAAGATGAACCTTTATTTAAGTGATTGGAAAGCAAAAGTGTGGAGAGAAAAAAGGGACCTGCTAATGATCCTAAACATACAGCCTCATCTGTAAAGCTTGGTGGAGGTGGAGTCATGGCATGGGCATGCATGTCTGTCTCTAGAGCAGGACCTCTTCATTTTAATGATGACTTGATGTATGATGGCAGTAGCATCATCTTGGCTACCAATATTCAAGAAAATGCCACCAAACACAATAGAAAGCACTTCATATTGGATCAGGACAATGACCCAAAACACCCTGCCAGTTCAGTCAAGGACTTTTATCAGGGCAAAGAAATGTAAAGTCTTAGATTGCCCAAATAAATCTCCAGATTTAAATCCGATTGAACATTAATTTCACCAGCTGAAAAGGAGACTAAATACTGAAACTCCCCAAAACAAGCAACAGTTGGAATTGGCTGCATTAAAGGCTGGAGAAAAGTATTTCAAAGCATAAGACCAAGAGTCCGCTGATGTCTATGGGTTTCAGACTCACTGCTCTGATTGCATGCAAGGGATCTGCAACTAATTATTAGCTTTAATCTTTTACATCTGCCTTAAATTCAACTGTTCCAACACTTATGCTCATATCAAATAGTGAACTCTAAAAGAGCTGTCCTTTTTATTTGGTAAAACATGTGTGTCAAAAGACCTAATAATAAAGTGCAACATTCTGTAGTTTTGTCACATATTCAGTTTTTAATCATATTTGCAAATGTCTTGACCACAGCAGAGAAAGCAAATTTGTCTTTACTGTTCCAAAACGTATGGAGGGCACTGCATGTATTCAATGTGTGGGTGTTTTGAGCTGATAAGAATGTACAAAATTATACAATCGCTAGTGCAATGCAGATGTTTATTTCATCCTTCGATTCGGTTTCAGGTTACTCTGTGGCCATTGGTGATTTTAACGATGATGGGGAAGATGGTAAGATATTTAATCATTTTGATATGTTTTTTTTTTTTTTTTTTTTGGAAATGATCAGTAGTTTAGGATTAATTAGTGTTCCTGTAGCTCAATTAGTAGAGCATTGCACTATCAAGTGAAAGGTTGGGGGTTCGATTCCCTGGGAACACATGATAGGTAAAAGTTACATGATAGGAAAAAAATGAATGCACTGAATGCACTGTAAGTCGCTTTGGATAAAAGCGCCTGCTAAATGCATACATTTAATTTAAATTTAATTTTAATAGTAATCGCTTTTTCTTGAGCACCAGATATATTATAATCGTTTCTGAAGGATCATGTGACAATGAAGACTAAAGAAAAAAAAATCAGCTATGAATCAGAGGAATAAAATACCTTTTATAATAGATTTGAATAGAAAAAGTTATTTTAATTGGTAATATTTCACAATATTATTGTATTTTAAATAAAATAAATGCAGATAAAAAAAAAACAAAACAAAAAAAACATAAAATCCTATAGACTCCAAATGTTTGAATGATTGACAAGTTATGGGTGGCTGACCTTTACTTATCTGCTCAAAAAAAAAAAAAAACACTATAGAATTGCAAACTACAGTAGTGCATCGTGGGAATTCTTTAGATCTGTTTTTTTTTTTCTCAATTGAGATTAGAAAGCATCTCTGCTGAATGAAAGCATTAGCTGGGTTTCCATCACCCTGCTTTTAATGCTCATTTTAAAATATTGCATCATAATAGAGAGATGGAAATGCTGCATTTCAATTAAAAATTACTTAATTCGCAAAAAAGTTTTTACGCTTGATTGGGGTGATTTTTGACTTGTGCAAGAAAGGGTTAACTTGAATAATGGGAGATGGAAATGTATTTTGCAAATAAATTCCTCCAAGTGCATTAAAATGTCATGTGACTTTGCGCTATGGGACGGTAAATGCTGACTAACCAGCAGACTGATCTTATTCCACAGAATTGTTAAACAACTGGTTTCCAAATAGCAGCATCCAGCTCTGAAAGCAAAAAGCACATTCATTGTGTTTCGTCTGCTCATTCAGAGGTGCAAGTAATTTATTATATAAAAAAATTATTATATTCAGTAGCTTCTCCTTCTTTTCTTAGTGTTGTATAGTGCCAGTTTATAAGGAAGTGACCACTTTTTTACTCATTGGATGGAAACGCTGCTTGTTTGCAAATGTTTTGTGCGATATTCCAATTTTTTGCATAAGTTAAATTCGCAACTTTGGATGGAAACCAGGCTATTGTTGTGTCCAACTGATTTCTAATTCTTCCTGCCTCCCTAGATTACGTCACAGGAGTTCCTAGAGGGGAGAAGGCTCTTGGTTATGTGAGTTTCATACTATTTTGTGTCAGGAATCTGATGAGAACCCATTTAAAATGATGCAACCCGGCTTGAAACAGCTTGCATGAATCTCTGTCTTGGTTTTGTCTTATTAGGTCAACATTTTCAATGGGAGAAACATGGAGAAGTGTGCATGTTAAACCGTTAGCTAAAGCTGTGCATGTTATAAACCGTTTATGCTTCATTTGTAATGATATGGATGGAGAAATATTCCAAATATAATAGAGATGCACTCTGCTGGATCAAATAGTTTTACCATGGTGTGAATACCATATGAACTGCAATAAAGGCTGCAATGTCTTTACAATGGTAACATTTACTCAACAAAAATAACCATTTCTACAAAAAAATATCGAAATAATCGAAATATACAATACTTCATATTTCCTTTCAGATAGACCAATATATGTATATTTGTTCAGTGTGACAATTTAAAACCTCTTTCTACATTCCATAAACGTAATTTCAAACACAAGCTAGAGACGTTCATTCTTCATACAAGCGGGACAGCAATTAAACATCTTTTCCAATGGTTTTCATTTACTTGTTACAACCTCAATAGAAATAAGATGCAAGAACAATGCAGCAATGAAATGTAAAAACAAGTCTTCAAGAGAAGAATAACTTGGCATAAGTAGGCTTCCGTGATATCGACTGTTTGTTGTATGTAAAACAAGCTGGCTAAATGCAGTGCTTGTACCTCAGTGAGCTTCAAAACTACAGAGAAATGTAGAAATGCAAAGGAAAGGAAAACACATCTATATATTTTCTCCACTTTCTTTAGAGTGAGTTGAAACTGAACTTAAGTTCTTTTGAATCTGTTTTTGGTATAAAAGTTCAGGCGATCAGTGATGCTAGTAGACAAGCAATAAACTGCTGGTCTCATGAAGGCGTTCTGACCTCAGCGCAGCCACCGTCATTTCCAAAAAAGATTTCGGCACCGTGAGGCTGGGCCTGTATGGGTTCAGGCCACTCTCTCTCCGTTCGCAGGGATCAGCCCTTTGGCCTGCGTAGACTAGAATTGATATCAGAACTAAGATGGGTTTCTAGGCGGCTGGCTTTAAGCAGGCTGTTGGCTAGAAGGCAGAGCAGCAGCGTCAGTGTGCTGAGGTAGCAGGCTGATGCGCCATCGCACCCTTTCTCACCCTGGCAGCGTGGCTGCTCGCACAAAACACCCCTAAAGCTGGGTGGACACATGCACTTCTGGTTCTGGATACAGGAGCCACCGTTCTGACACAGGAGGAACTCGTCATCGCACACGTTTGCTAGGAGTAAAAGAAGGACAGAGAGGAGATTCTCATTAAGGATGATACATATCTAAACTTACATGTCTGTAAACATAAAGATAGATCATGTTTTAAGGGATTGTTCAGTTGTCTTAAAGTTATAATCTAGCTGTACCTGTAATGTAGGTAGTCATTTAGCAGATATAGTTTATAGTGACTTGAGGTGTTCACATTGACCGTTAACTGGAAAGGATTCATTTTCAGTGACTAAGTGGCCAAAGGTTCTTTGTGTGTGTGTGTGTGTGTGTGTGTGTGTGTGTGTGTGTGTGTGTAAACTTGTGGGCCAGAAAACCTTACCTTTTAAATGTTTCAGTAAAATGTAAAAAAAAAATAAAAAAAAAAATTGTTATATTAATATTATTTCTGAAAACAGTTCCGCTGCTTTTGTTGTTGTTGTTGAAACCATGATGTATTTATATTTCATGATTCTTTGATGTATAGAAAGCTCAAAAGAACGTGTGTGTGTGTGTTTTATGTCGCCATCAAATATTTAATAATGAGATGTTTATTATTAGAAATGAATGAAACCACACTTCACAGAAAGCTGAATTGGTATTTATAAACCAGTTAAAACTTTTAGAAGTTTATGCCATGCTTGCATGAAAACCAGGTCTAATTAGAGCAGAGATGATTATGATGGTAGGGATCTGTGAATTATCATAATTTGGGTCAAATACTAGACTTGTCCTGGTCCCGCAGTAAAGATAGAAATCTACAGACCTCCACCAATCTTTTGAAGACTGGGCGGTTCAACTCCATGTACACATCATTTTTAGATCATTTTGTATAAAGCTTTAAACAAAAAGAACTGGGAGCTGTCATAGTCACATGTATATTTGTAAACCGTAATTTCATCGGTAGTGGTGGGTTGTGATAAGCTAATGTAGGTTTTGGGCTGTTTTCTAGTCCTTTGCTGACAGTGTTTCATTATACAACCAGTTCTTTGCCAGGTTTGAACCTGCAACCACCTTCTTACCCTACCTCACTGTTTTCTCCACTGTCACCCCACCCACAACTATCTATAATCCACAACTTCTGCGACCAGCAGCCTGTTGTTGGTGGTACAACAGCAAAGACCTCTGTGAGAAACAATGTTGCTGAAATGTTTGAGTGAAATGACACCCATATGTTGTTCGTTCACAGCACTGTATTTGTTTTTTGAGTATCATCCATCACAGAATGACTAAGCCTATGTTTAATGCTTTTGTGAAGGAAGTGTGACTTACGCATGCATCCTTGCTTCCAGGTATATCCAGACAGGCAGTCCTCACACTTCTGGCCCGTGGTGCCCTCTCTACACTGGCAGAAGCCTGTGTCATTGCACCGGGCGTGTAGAGAGCCCAGCTGATTACAGTTACATTCTGTGTATAGAAAATTGTTGTTGACTTTTGCTGAAACCTTGAAAAGGAAGGTTATGTTCTTTTTCTTTCATTGAACTATGAAGACACTGTAACTTTCAGAACTTAAAGGGTTAGTTCGCCCAATTAGCAAAATTCTGGTTACATCGAATGATTCATTCGCGAACCAGATATGACAAACTGCTTTGTTTTGAACTGTCTTACAACAGACATGGAAGAGAAGACAATGCTGAATAAAGTCGTAGTTTTTTGCTACTTTTGGAACAAAATGTATTTTCGATGCTTCAAAAAATTCTAACCGACCCTCTGATGTCACATGGACTACTTTGATGATGTTTTTCTTACCTTTCTTGACATGGACAGTATACCGTACACACAGCTTCAATGGAGGGACTGAGAGCTCTCGGACTAAATCTAAAATATCTTAAACTGTGTTCCGAAGATAAATGGAGGTCTAACTGATTTGGAACGACATGAGGGTGAGTTATTAATGACATACTTTTCATTTTTGGGTGAACTATCCCTTTAAAACTCAAAAATAGCTTGTTTCATGCGTGCCAACAATACTGCTCTTCATATTCTTCAGAAGTATAGTTAGACAATGTTTTTTAAACTATGTTCCTGATGGGGCAGCAAAACTGTATTGTATTTGACAGGAAACCTGCAGCTCTTAAAAAAAGAATAGTTCAGCCAAAAAATGAAAATGTCATCTCATCCTCAGGCCATCCAAGATTTAGATGAGTTTTCTTCATCTGAACCGATTTGGAGAAATTCTGCATTACATCACTTGCTCACCAATGGTTCATCAGTACAAAAATCCACCCGTTTTCCTCCCAGATCAACGTCCTCCAACAAATTTCTTTAGAACTGTTTTGGACTGTTTTCACTTGTAAACTATGGTTGATCTGCACATATTTCTCTCCTGATCCAGACAAGATGACTTTTTCTCTGGAGAAAGCAATAATATTGATAGAGGACTTGTATTTTAGCCATTAGCTATTTTAGCCATACACGTCTGATGATATATTGGTGAGCAAGTGATATAATGCAAAATTTCTTCAAATTTGTTCCAAAGAAGAAAAAAAACTCATCTACATCCTGGATGGCCTGAGGGTTAGTAAATATTTTTGCACATTTTGCAAAAACTATTCCTTTAAGTAAAAGTGCACAACAGTGCCACACATATTAAAGAGTGTTTACATTAGTCTTAAAGCCATAGCAGCAAAAATGACCTGTATAATTTCGAGGGTCACAAAAATGTGATAAATGGTCATAAATGACTAACATTGTTAGTGGACCTGCAGGAAAAATAATGTTTAATATAAATAATATTAAAAAAAGATGTACAGTCTTTCAAAAATAACAGCCTTTTGCCTAAAGGCATATATTCACTGTGTTTGCAGGAAAAATTCACTTCTATGTTGTCAGTTTTATATGATCAGTGGTTGTTCATCAGTCAGGTTTTACTCTATGCACTCACAAGGGTATACTTTTTTTCGTCTGGGCAGCTGTCAGTCATAGCGCAGTGATTTATGTGTGTGTATTTGTCCAGTAGATGTCACTGTATCATTATCAAAGTGTTGTGACAGATTTCTGATTGTATTCCTCCTGCCAACCAATTTATAAAGTCAACATGAAATCCAAATTTATTCCATTTACTTTTTTTAAATACACATTCCTTGTCCTATAGTTAATGATTAATTTTATTCCAAAGAAAATATTTTGTCTTCATTATCAAAATTTCCAAATGCCTGTGAATGTGACATTCATTTGCTTGTCATCAAAAACCTCTCTTTTCAGTTTTACCATGTACCGTCTACTTTCATTCAAAAATTCTATTTAAAAACACATCCAATCCAATCCCATCCTACTGCACGTTTTTTTTTTGTTTAATATCCGTTATTACTTTGAAGTATTACATTACAGATGTAAAATGGGTTGCATGTGGCATTTCATGTTGACTTGAAGATCATGCATAAAAGAATACAAAGCTGCTTGTTTTAAATCTCATTTCCTTTACACTACTCTCATAGAGCATAATTATACAGATATTGATCAAGCTTTAACCTGGACAGTTGAAAATGCAAGTTGTTTAGTTTCCTAGATCTTAAATAAAATGAAGACGGGAGTCTAGGAGAAGATTTCTTGCGATTCTAATAGTAAAGGCTGTAAGATGAATGATGCATGATATTAGTATATTTAAATCCATACTTCTGTTGGACTTTAGTAGGTCAGAAATTGTCACATGTATGGCAAGGTGGTGGCAGACCAAATGTTGGAGCGTATTCACATGAGGAAAGATTTCTCAACCTTTCCAGTTCCATACGTATCATTTGGCCACAATTTCTGTGCAGCGTGGTGTGGGTGCGTCAGGGGAACAGTGAAACGGGTTGACGTGGAGTGATATCTGACTGACCTATGCAAACATTCTCATCGTCCAGCTCAGCGGAAGCATTCCGGAAGTATCCGAGGCGGCAGTGCTGACAGTTCTGCCCTCTAGTGTTGTGTTTGCAGCTCACACAAGTCACAATGTTGATGAAATCAATGTAACTGCAGCGATTTGAGTGACCGTTGCACTCACAGTCTGATGGAGAAAGAGTAGATAGGTGTTAGTCTGTGGGTCAGGGAATGAGGGAGAGGAAAGGGAAAAGACACAGGAAACTCATGAGAGGACATGGGCATGACATGTAGACACTATGAAGACTATAATCGAGGCTAAGACTATTTCGCCAGCTGTAAAGGCTGGCAGGTATATAACACTACCTAAAAAAAAAAATGGGATTGGATTACGATCATGTTAGCTCATTGATTTCCAGTCCAGCCTTACTGAGAAATCCTACCCTTAAAAAGGTTTGTCTCCGCTATGTCATCAGATGACTTATCGCTTTTATCAACTGTAAGTTTATGGAGAATTTCTGAGATCATTTTTTAAAAACTATTTTACAGATGTGGAATTTTACAGTACAAGTACAAGTACAGGCTGTCACCTTCATTCCAAAATAAACATGAATGAAGCTGTTACTTAAAAGTAAATTTGTTCTGTAATTGACAGTTATGTAAATGTCAGTATATTATACAAACTCTAGAACAGGGTTCCTCAAATCTTGCCCTGGAGGGCCAACGCAATGCGAGTTTAGGTCCAACCCTGATCAAACTCACCTACTGTACCTGTGATTTTGTAATGATCCTGAAGAAGACATTGATTAGTGTGCTCAGGTGTGTTTGATTAGAGTTAGAGCTAAACTCTGCAGGAAAGTGGATCTTGTGGGCCAGATTTGAGGATCAGTGCTCTAGAAACACCAATGTTATCAACTATATTTCTCTCAGCTCTTTCCTATTTTTTTGTTTTTGACTGTAACACACATTTGCCTCTATTTTGCAATTTTTCCATCGTTACTGTATCATTTAACAACTTCTTGGGAAATAGAAATGTTTTGCAGTGTCATGACTCAGTTCAGCCCACATATGAATAATAGCCAATCATTTTTACCACTTCATTAGCACTTTTTAATGAAAAATGACACTGCTCATGGAAATCTGCAGTTCATTCCTATGGGATGTACTGTAAAGCTTGTCTGAGTCAGCAACAGTAAACCACCAAGGCTTAGTGAAGGGTCAGCTGTGGGTCACTGTAGCCTAGATTTCTTTCCTTATTGTCTCTTATTTTTCATTCTCATTTATGCACTATTAGCTGTAAAACTTTAATTAGTTGGGTTACAATTTATGTTCCATTATTTTCCAGTACACGGGTTAAGGTTAAGTTTGGTAAATTTTAGGGGTAGGTTCAGGGTTACCACCTAGTTATTGGTTGCTCTTTATTTTACAGTACGTGTACTAACATGTACTTATAGTGTACTTACAGTGTATTTATCTAAGAAAGTTCATGTAATACAAGGAAACTACATGTGGTAGGGTTAGGTTTAGGGTTAGGTTCAGGGTTAGTACCCAGTTATTACATAGTTATTGTAATTACTATAATAAGTACATAGTATGTACACGAGGAACAGGACTGTAAAATAAAGTGCTACCTAGTTATTTATAATAATAAGTGCATAGGAAGTACATGTGGAAAATAAAGTGTTGTCATTATTTGTTTATTCGAAATAATTTTATTTAAAATATTTTTTTTCTAAGTTTAACATGCATATGTTAACCAAGTAATAATAGTTCTTCTCTGGGGCTATTAACTATAGTTTAACTAGTTTAACTTTTGTTCCCAATTACGGTTATACATTGTTTTATTTATACAGTGAACAAATATTACATTATACCATAGAATGTTTTGTCTGTAGATAGAGTTTTGCTGACAGTGTATTCTTATTTGGCCTGCACACACTAATAATTATATTTGGCTTGTTAGTAAGGCTGAATGTTAAATTAAATTTTTCGTATTTTTTGGACGCTGTTACATAACAGTAATTTAGACATCCCCAAACAGACTGACTAAACAGTAGAGAGTCATTAGTATGAGTGAACAAATCCACCTGTAGGCCTTAATTAACATAGTTTTAAATGGACATTAATATAACACTGATAATGAGCTGCTGTTTAAAGTTGTGTTTGAGAAGCTGATCTTTTAGATTCTTTGCTGTTTGGACACTTGGGGCTTTGAATAATTGATATGATGTTTTAAAGATGCTGGCGACGTGGGGTCCAGCTGTGTCACAGTCAGCTAAGCAGGGGATGGGGGGGTGAGAGCAGCTAATTAAATATAAATGCTCAATTACTCCCCAGATTGGTGAAGGGATGGAGCGGTGTTTCACAAACGATCTTGCATCTTCAGCAGACAGCTGCCAAACACTCGACAAGTGAAAATGCAAAGTAGCTAGTTTCTAGAAGAGGATGTTTTTGATTATACAGCCTGGGGGAGATCCTTCTGTTTTCTAGCAAACACAATACATCATGAGCGGCTTACCTTATGAGACAAAGCAAAAAACAAAACGTGTGAGCACAAAGAAAAGAGAGAGACAAGAAAGGGCGACATGGAAGAGAGGAAATGAATAACATTTAGGAAGCAATTTTTCCACAGTTTCCATATTAGTGTCTGTCCATATTCCGAAAAACTGAAATCAAAACTGAATTGTGCTTTGATGAGCATTGCCTACAGGAGCGCTAATTCATATAAATACATCATTCACATAAAATGTCATTGAAACCCACGCCTTTTTGCTATCTTGATTTAAAGCATCGCCTTACCTTGAAATCTGATGTATGCAATTCTTGACAACTGTGTTTTTGGCCCCCCAGGGATCAAAATCCTCGCAACAACTTCAGAATAAAAGCAACGTTATTAACTATGTTGCCTGTTTGTTGGTTAACACGACTGCACTACTGGGACAAATCACTCAATGTGGAAAATCACTGTGAGGGGCCGAAAACTAGATCCACTGGAATGATGCTACTGTTATTTAGGAAAACTGATACTGTGAACAAAACTAGAGGAAACTAGGGTTTCGAGTTTCTTTCTTGTGGATCTAATGGCAGCTAAACCATTCAATACACTACAAGCTGTAAATGTTCTTCACTAACAGATGCTCCATCTCATCCAAAGCACCATTACTTGAAAATACAATGCAGTCAAGCAGAAATGCATTTTCAGACCACAGTCATTTAAAACATTGTGTGAGATGAGTCCAATATCTGTTTGAGTCATTTCACTATCATTTCACTATGCACGGTACACACACTCAACTACAGCTGTATACCTTTTTTCTCATAGTCTTTCTTTTCATAATCTTTTTCTTTCTTTTTTTCCTTCTCTTTCTTTTCCTCTTTGGCTTCCCTGCTCTCTCCGGTTTTCCCAGCCTGGTTATTCTTCTTAGTGTCACCAGATACTGTTTACACCAGAGAGAACGTGAGTGTTTGAAGAAGAACACGTCACATCACTTTATTTTCCAGTTCATTTTATTCATTGTTCAGATGTGATACATTATTTGTTTTATGCTGACATAGTGGTTAATATTTAAGGAGACTGTTTCAAACATTTTTTCATGGAATGTACAAAGGTCTGTTCATTAATGGTTTAATTGCAAGAGAATCTAATGAAGGCTTGAACCAAATTAGGTCCTGATTCATTTTCTGAATCTGTTATTTTTTTCTGAATCCGTATTGTTTATTCACATATTTTCTGTGTTCCACAAAAGAGAGTACGGTAAGTCATACAGGTTTGGAACGACATAAGGGTGAATAAATGGTGACAAAATTTTTATTTACTATTTCTTTAAGAGAGGCAGGCCTCTTGCTTACTGTTCTGAAGGCAATTTGGGTTGGGTGACAAAAACATCAACAGATTACACCTCCAAAATTCACTTTTAAAGTGTATCATTGTGTTATTTGCACTTTAGCAAGGATTATACTTGTCAGAAAATTCTGATGTCACATTTGCTGTGGGTACCTGGGGCTCCTGCATTTTTATCTTTCTTCTCCAAGTTTGTTACAGTTTTTTCCTCCTTGGACACAGCTAGAGGAACTTCACTGTTTTCTCCTGCTTCAGATGGAGGTTTACTGTCAGGAGCATCTTTATCTTTCTTCTCCAAGTCGGTTGCTGTTTTTTTCCTCCTTGGACTCAGCTAAAGGAACTTCACTGTTTTCTCCTGCTTCAGATGGAGGTTTACTGTCAGGAGCATCTTTATCTTTCTTCTCCAAGTCGGTTGCTGTTTTTTCCTCCTTGGACTCAGCTAAAGGAACTTCACTGTTTTCTCCTGCTTCAGATGGAGGTTTACTGTCAGGAGCATCTTTATCTTTCTTCTCCATATTTGTTGCAGTTTTTTCCTCCTCTGTCTCAACAAGAGGAACTTGACTCTTCTCGACTAATTCGAAAGGAGGTTTATTGTCAGTCTCAGCATCAGTTTGAGGACCAGCATCAGTAAATGTTTCAGCACCTGTTATGACAATTTGATCACCATCACCTGGACCTTCTGAAGCTGGTTTGACTTCATCAGACACATTGGTTGATTCTGCCTCACCTGGACCTTCAGGAGCAACAGTAGTAGCCGCATTTAAATCTGAGGTTACTGGGGCAAAAGAAGCAATCTCTGGAGAAACTGTAAGTATCGCTGGAGCATCTGTTACTGCTGCGATGGCATCAGTTGCAGGTGCATCACCATCAGATGCAGGAGTTAGAGGAACATCAGATGCTGGGGAAATCAAATCAATGTCTGGAGGGAGTGCATCAACTGTTTTAATCGCAGCATCAGTTGAGGACACAACTGTGCTTGTAAAAATGGTACTTCCGGTAACCACTGCACCCGCTTCCACTGGAGATCTATCAGAAACCATTGAAACTGCATCAACAGCAATAGAGGTTGGCAGTTGAATTGTGCTAGCTGATACTGAATATGTTGTTTCAGAAGTTGCCATGGTTGCAGAAGGTGTTGTTGCCACGGTTGCAGAAGATATTGCTTGGGTGTCCATATTAAGTGTTGTTGCAGTGCCATCAGAGGATGAGGCAGATGAATCCGTAACCTCGGGAAAAACAGAGAGTGGACTGCTTGTAGCAAAGCCAGTAGTTGCTGTCATGGTGTCGGTTGCTGTGGTGGCCACATCAGGTATCACATCTGGTGCTGTGGAAACTGTAATCGTGTACAGAGCATAAAGAGTCAGATATCTAAACCGTTCTGTCAAGAGCAGTTTAGATGCTTATGAATACCATTGGTGCCCTTTGGGTTACATATTGTACATAATAGATGTTACTGCAGCGTTTCAACCTTTGGACATTTCCAGTATGGCGGAAACGGGATACACAAGATCTGATAGAATCACTTCCCCCGTTCATGCCCCCCGTCCAACCCTTCAAGGACAGGACTCGTTGCATTTTCCTGTTATGGTTTCATGTATCTATCTCTCTCTCCATAGGTTCAATAAATTGTCCTTTTTTTGGTCTTCCTTACCATGACCTGGTCTCTTTTCTCTTTTTAAATATTTAGCAGGTGTTCATTCAATAGCTATTCAAAAATAGATCTGAAAGAATTGAGCTCCATGTGCTCTCCAAAGTGATTGTGTTTCACAATAACAGAGTATTTAATGATTTATCTCCTGAGGCCGGGTCTTGCCATTTTCATAGCTATAGCTTCAATACCAATAGGTTTGAAAAGCGAATGCTACACACACCTGGTGTGATAGGTGAGGTGGTGGCATATTGATTTGAATACACAAACCAAGTGAACAAATCTTCACAGTTGACAAAACTGAACACCTGTTATCTACAGTAGCATATCTGATTGGAAAATCAGCCTGCTTTGTAAGAGAAATGCACTGCTTGTAAATGAGCATATACTCATTGCAATAAATATATTAGCGATATCAAAATTTTCATTATACAAATACTTTACAAATATATTTTTATATTAGAAAGTAACTTTTTAAAAAGGAATTACACTCATATTGTTTATTATATTATCATACGAGCTGTAAAGTTGTCTTAATCATCCTTTTTTAGTTACTTCAGTATTATGGCTTTTAAAACTGGGCATTTTAATGTTGAGGTAAAAACTGAATGGAAAAAGTAAAAATTACTTTCATTAGTAATCAACAATGTTACAGGTGCTGAGCTTTTGTTCTATTTGTATTAAATCCTAAAACATTTTTAAGTCTGTAAAATTTTACTATCAGTAATTATTTTTTTATTTTTTTTACAGCTGTAAGCCCCGTTTAAATTGGTAATGGGTTTTAAAGCATCAGTGTGGCATCATCAAAATGCTACAAGTCTTCAATGCTTGATTCAAGAAGACCTAGTTTAAGGAGCTGCCACATGGTATGTCACTTGGCACCCTGGCCTATATATATTAATGAGTGATTTAGGACAGCAGTAATCATGTTTAATCTCCACAACCAGCTATACCTCAGATCAGAATATAGAGCACCACTACTGACATCAATCATGAGTGGAATTAGAGTGGAATGTGATTCCATGCATGCACTGCAATCCTCAAGGTCTCCTGTATGGTAAGGGAGAGCGAAGAAACTGGAGGGAATTTACGAAGTAGTGTAGTTCACTTGCTATTGGCCTTGTTTACTTGCCTGTGATGACTGTGTTGTACCTGATATGTGTGCGGTGTTGTACCTGATATGAATTATATTAATATTTGTGCATAATTTTTTACAGTGATGCTTTTACAGTGCTGCACTATTTTGCTGTAGCCTAGTGAATGATATGCAAGTTTAGAGCATATCTGAAAGGGTTTAGGGTTTAGTAAGTTTGATATTGTCTCGCTTGGTCCTGTCTGAAATGCTTTGTGTAGAGAAGGGTTTTTTTTTGTTTATGTGTTTTACCAGGTATAAAATTGTAATCATCCCATGAAGAGAACCCTGGACTTGTAGCATAGTGTAGCATTATAAAATGAAGTCACACAAATTCAGATGTTCTAGGCTCTTCTGAAAGCTGGTAAGATTCAAAGTGCCTTCTAATAGAATAACTGTAATCTATGCATTCTCACAACCAAGAGGGCAAGAGAACAAACTCAATGTAGGACTTTAAACATGCTCCCTGTTGAATATTTCACCTCTCAATTATTAACACAAGTGAGACCGAATAAATGAAGAATGTCTAACCTAAATAGATGGACACATGTTTGCATATATTACAGCTCATTTCAAGGTTGAAATGTTTTTGCGAACAGAGTTCCGATGGATTTGCTTTACTTAAATATCGCAACTTTAATACTAGAAGACATTTAGAGAAAAAAGTTTGTTTGAATGTTATTGTCTTGTGCAAACTTGTCACAAAACTGTGATTGTGCATGTACAGGAAGTTCTCTTACCTGGCTGGTCAGGTGCTGTGGGTACGACTGTGCGTGTTGGACCAGACGGAGATGGCATTGTAGTTAAAGACGAGGTGTCTGTCTGGCTCGAGATTGTAGCATCTGGCATTGTGGGCAGAAAGCTTGTCACAAGTAGCACTTGGGACAGTAAGATTACAGTGTTGAGTCGAGAGCCGAGAGAGTAAGTAAAGAGGGCCAGCTACCTCCTACTGTTCACACTTTTATTTTTAATTTTAGCTTTAGAAAGCAAACTTGTACTTATGCAAAATAACACAAAGTTACAAGTGGGTACATCTAGCTACATTCGGTTGTATAAAATAGAAGTTGAATCACTTCGGGGGTTTTTTTTTTTTGGTAAGAACTGTTTTCTAGTTTTAATGTATTGAAATCTTTTTTTTTAGATGCTATTACTGATTTTATTATTGTACATTATTACATGTTTTTCCATGACTAGTATGAAATCAACCACAAAGCTAAAATCGTGTACCACAGACAGGCAATGCACTATGGTCCATCTACTACTAAACAGAAATGAAAAGGAACTTAAAAGTCAACATGAAATAGAAATCAGCCCTATTTATTTTCCCAGTACAAGGTACTGATATTATTGTAATTCAGACGTTTGCCAGGTCCACTTTCACAATCCAATTAATTCCCGACCAAGTTCCTACATTCTCATCCCACTAAATATCCTGTTTCCTTCAGAATTGCATCATATTATGTAAGTAAAATGCATTGTGAATAGCATTTCATGTTGACTTTCATGCAAAACGGTGCTAAAAGCACGTCCATCAAACAAGGTTTCATAAATCAAGTCTGTACCCACCAGCTAAACTACTTTAAGATTCTAATCTAGTCTCTGCCTGTGTCACCTGGTGTACTGCTGAGTGATCCAGGGATCTCTGAGCTGCCTGTAGGGTCAGGAGGAGAAGTCGATGTGTCACTGGAGATGGCCGTATCTAGTCAGCAGATAGAACGATAAGCTCGCCAGTGCAGGGATCAAAGACCACAACCACATCAGAGCCTAAATCAGCCTGATCTCAGCTATTTGCTGACCACAAATAAAGGGCACCGCTAAAGACACTTTGCTGCAGCCCACAGCAATAAAGGGAACCAGCACTAAAGAAACACTCAGATGAGCATGATTTTGATGAGGTATGGATTTACAAATAATGTCAGTCATAAAACATGTCATTATACAGCAGACGATAACAATGTGGTATGTCCATCATGGTCAAGATGATCTAATTTGTATCATAGGTTTTTGTATGTACAGTTTACACATACATTTTTATACATACATTTATTGGTATATATCAATGCTGGATATTCACCTCGGCATGCTCATTTGAACATTACCTTTGCCAATTTAAAAGTTATTCTTAAAAAAAATAAATAATAATAATATATATATATATATATATATATATATATATATATATTTATTCATTCATTTTAATATTAATTTATTTAACACTTAATCTCTTGCAGTTAAGTGTATGTAGAGTATATGTTTATTATTGTATTTTGTTATTTTGTATTATATATTTACAAGTGTTTTATATGTGTGCGTGTGTGTGTCTATTTATTTTATATATAAATATAAGATAAAGAAATAAAAATACACACACACACACACACACACACACACACACACATATTTATAAAACCCGAAAAATGTACACATGCTAAAATCAGATGTTAGGTTTGAATACTGAGATCATGTTGTCATGGTGGTATCCAAACTCCTGTGTTTTACCATAGTACTTTGGATGAATGTGTGTATATACTAACTTGTGTATGAACTCGTGTGCACAAACACATTGAAAAAAAGAAAAAAAAACTACCCTACTTAAGGTCAAATATGCTCCTCAGTGCTGGGCCAATGTTAATCATCTCTGTCTATGCCAGAATTCACAGTACTGTACATCAAAAATGAAACGTGGCATTTGGCGTCTCATGCATGTTAGCTTGTTTGCTGTTGTCTGGCTGTCACAATAAGAGCAAGTGTCTTCCCTTTGGAAGAGGAATGACCATGTCAGCTCACACTGCGCTGGTGCTGATAGGAGCTTTGGGATTCAGCGTGGGCAGCCCACAGTGAGCACCGTAGCAGGCCGATACTTCCTGCTCTCAGGCATGCTGATGTTTTATTAAGGTTGCGTCCCTCCCCAGTGTTTCATAATTAAAGCATGGCTGAAGTCACTGTTCCCTAATTCCATGGGCTTATTGTTTTTATATGGTTCGCTAATGAAAAACGGCCAGTATTACCGATAGATGTTTTATTTAGTGTTATGTCAAAGTGTCATGGATTAAAATAATTTATGTCTCAGTCTCTCTCTGTAATAATTCAGTGAGAGATTCACACAGGGGTTTGTGTTCTTTGAGATCAGTGTTGCATTTGTATAATTATATAAACTGGTTTATATAGAATGACCTATCATGGAAAATAAGATTTTACTTTCTCTTTTGAAATAAGAGAGTTTGATGTACTATGTAATCTTTAATACCCTAATGCAATGTAAAACTTCCTTCCATCAAGATAATTATGGAAAGTCATGGTGCTGATGTCTGAACCAATAGCTGAAAGAAGGTTATAAAGGTTTGGAACAGCATGAGGGTGAGTGGTAGCTGAAATAGGGGTAAGTATTAGCTAAATACAAGTATCAATCTCTTTAGAAAAAAATAAATAAATCTAACTTAACTTTGAACGGAAATGTACTGGGGTCTTAAACTGTTTTTAAGTATCCCAAAGAAGGTCAAAAATGTTCATGGAAAAATTAAATTACAGTATTTCGTGTAAGAAAATAAAATAATAATTATATTAATACAAAGATAAGAGCCATCACTCACGTTAATTGTGTGATATTTAAATATCCAAAATGAAGATAGAAAGAAATTAGGTTTTCATTATTGTGGCAGATGTGTAAAATCACTGAATATACAAAAAGTAGTTTAGGAGTAGATATGTCCTCGTGTTTCAACTGTGCTTTTATATATATATATATATATATATATATAATATTTGTCTATGTGGACTGTTTATTCTACGTTTTTCACAACGATTTTTTTACATGCTGTGTCACACGTCCATTCACACAGAATGATCAGTGGAAGCATCCAGAAAGGAATTATCATCCAGTGCCTTTTAACAGGCTACTAATCGAATTAGTCTCTCGCAGTGCAGTCACGCTTTCTAGAAAAAGAGTGCATCTGTGCCTGTGTGAAAGAGAACGAGGAGCTCTGCACAGGGCTGATGAGCAGGGAACGGGTAACAGGAGGGCAGGCATATGGCCATGGGGGTTTAATGTGAGAGCTGGAGCTCGGGCAGATTTCTCACATCACCCCCCTATCCCGCCATCTGCCACCGAACCAGACCAGAACCAAAGAGCAGGCAAAAACTGACCCGATCTACTTTAAACCGCTCTCAGTCGGAGAGAAACAAAGAAAAAAAAAACAAGACAGGCTTGCAATCTTGTGAATTAATGGCTCTGTTCCAAAGTAAGTCTAGTAAACTGACTATTTAAGGCATCCTAAGTGCACTCCTGCTGTTCCAAAAAGTAGGAAGGATGACTGTGTTGCCTTCTAATGTCTTTTGGACAGATTCTACAGCAGAATGTATGATTCATAAAGGACGCAGTGCCAAAATGCATTGTGACATTCTATCCAAGATGGTCGACAAAGTGTAAAAAATCTTGATTTATAAATATATTTATTCTTTGCGAAAAGTATATCTAAAAATAGTCAATGTAATAAAACAGTAGTCTAGTTTAAATAATGTGTGAGTTCTATGTATTTTTGTGCATATTAGAGTTTCACAAACTCTTAACACAAGAAAATCTAAATCAAAAATATATGTACTTGAAAAGAGGAAAGACCAAAATCTCCAAAACTGTTTTCCAAGATTAGGTTTCAGTAGTATACGAGTAATTCAGATTAGTGAAATTTAAGGTAACCGTGTCATATTTTATAGATGATTTATTGTTGATGCCATTGAAATATAGAACACACACTTATTGGATAATGGAATCTTTAAGTAATTTTAAGTATATTTTATACAACATTTTGCATTTTATATTTAAACTACTTCATAAAATAAAAATGTAACTCTTCAGGTTGGTCTGGTTGATGTGCATGTAGATTCTAGATTATGCAAACTGCCAAAATGATTGGCTCATTCAAATGAAAGGCAGGGCTTCCATTCTGTCACGCACCATATTGAGCACATATTTAATTTTCCAAGATTGGTCTGTCTTCTAACACTTTCTCTCCTCTGTGTTTGACTTAAAGCAATTGTATGTCAAATTTTATTATTTTTATTTTTCCTTTGAATTAAAAGTTAAAAAATCATTCTGATGGTTAACTGACTTCTAAGGAGACAAATAACTTTAGCTTCTTACCCACACTATCCTCCAAAAGTCTGTTCTGGGAACATGAGAGTTTGGTGAGTGGGAACGAAATTCCATGAAAAGGGTGAATTATTACAGCAGTAACAAATGAACATGTGCAGCTATCCACTGTTATCATGACAGTGAATTCCACTCACTTACAGAAGCTGTAGACAAAACTACATTCACTTGCTTTAAGGGGTTCTGGTTGTATGTCCCATTAGGTTTAGCTCAATCAGTCACTTAGGAGCTTTCTATTTCAGTTAGCATGCTGTCTTAAAAGGTGGATGCCTATGTAAACTGTAGACAGCAAAGAAGTTCACTTGTTTTTGGAACAGAGCCAGTTCCTTGCAGTAATTATGAATAATTTCACTTTTATCACGTACAGTTGCTCACTAAGATGCTTCCTCCCATGCGCTGCCTCAGACACTTGGGCATGAAGATGTGCAATAACATTGCCCTTGCTGGATAAATGCTGGAGGGTTATTTTTCGAGTGATGAGAGGCCCACAAGATTAATAAACATAAATCATCCATTTCCTCCAAATTTCTGCTCTCTGTCTTCCTCTATTGCATTCTCTGTCTCTCTCTTTCACTCTGTTTTCCTCTCTGTCTTCTCCTTTAGGACAGCGAGAGCTTTCTATCACAATTTCCAAACACTCTATCCAGGAAAGAGGAATTGAATAAATGGTGCTTCCATATTTTATTCCTCATCCTCTCACACAGTAAAATTTAATAAAAATAAAATAAAAAATGACACTAGATAGCTGTAGGGTTCAATCCCAGGACTGTTTGGAGATCATTTTGGTAATGATGTCTTGATTTGCCCCTGAAGCACATATTCTGATAACCTTCCAGTTTCAATGTGACGAGTGCAGAGGTCACTGCTGCTGCAGTCCTACTAGAGCAGCTAGATTTCAACCAGACTTGCTTTCACATTCCAATTAGTTTAGACTCTCCATTTTCTTTTTTAATATTGATGTTTGCAAGTGGGTAAATCTGAAATCAGTCATACATTCCAGAGTAATAACAACTTAGTTATACACTGATAACTTTAAAGCAATTACATATTTTTTTATGTGCAACTAATGAGTTCTCACACATCGATGGAATTTACACTGCTTTTCAATTATTTGTGATTTACTGGAAATTAATTTTGAACAAACATTTAATAGTGATTTCACTCAAAAAAAAAAAATCTAGTTGAATACAAAGTACACATCTATTGTTTTTTTTTCTCATAGTTCCCACATACAGTAGTTTCCACAAACATATATATTAAAATATGCATATATTAAATATAACTGTTTTCAACAATGATAACAATAAGAAATATTTCTTGAGCACCAAATCAGCATTTTAGAATGATTTCTGAAAATATTTTCAAACAGAAAAGGGTTCATTTAAATTGTAATAATATGTGATATTACTGTCTTCCTGATCAAATAAATTAAAACGTTTAAAAAACAAAACAAAAACAAACTATGAACCTTTGAATGGTAGAAATGTAGAAAATAGCATTTTTTATTTTGCTCATATATATATATATATATATATATATATATATATATATATATATATATGTATGTATTGTATGTATGTATGTGTATATGTATGTGTATGTGTATATATATATATGGATGTATATATGTATGTGTGTGTATATATATATATACACACATACATATATACATCCATATATATATATATATATATATATATATATATATATATATATATATATGTGTGTGTGTGTGTGTGTGTGTATATGTGTGTTTGTGTGTGTTTCAGTGAGAAATGTATTTCCATGCGCATGGGAACCCTGTAATAACTGCCTCAAACATGGTCTTTTTAATTTTAATGTCATGTGTTCATTGTATTTATTTAAAACTTTGTTTCTCATCTAACTGATAAAAACCTGTGCAGCTTCTCAGAAGTTACACAGCAGCCAGCCAATCAGAATTTGCAGTTCCTCTAGCTGTTACTAGTTTTACCTGCAGTATACTTCAGACAGTCTGTGAACAGTATGTGGGTTGCGTTTGAGACTGAGACTAACTGGAATCCAGATGTTTGCATGCAAAAGAAAGATCTGACTCAAGTTTCATAATCTGACTGTTCAGATTGCAGCAATGTCCTGAAAGCATACCATCATTAAGCATACATAAAACATTACAACAAAATTTGCATACTGTGGAATATTATTTGTTCCAATCCAAACAATACCAGTTCTTTCCAGTGAGGGTTATTAAATATTTCCAGCTTGGCAATGATTGAAAAAAATTACATCGCAAACTCAAAAATCAGGCAGTTCTGACAGGCCCTAATAATGTTGAATTACGGATTATTTTGAGTCAAATAATGTATTAATGTGTCTTCTGCATGTATGTGATCGCAGGCAGCGGGACCCTGAGGGAGTGTCAGAGTCCATGGCCCGACACACACTGTGATAAATTGCTCTCAATCTAGTGAGTGTTACTCAAGGTTGGGAAGAAAAGCTTCTCATCGACTCAAAAGCACTGTGATGGTACCATAGTACAGTTATGGTCTCAAATGGTAATAAAACCACATTTCACATGTTTGTGGTACATGGGCAGTTGGCATAACTTTTCTCATATATATTTTCAACAATTTGTTGGACAGGAAACAGATTTTGTCCAAAAAAATTAAGCAATTTTTGCAATTTCAATAACATGGTGGTTGTTTTGCAGTATGCCATCAATATTGTCAAACGTCAATATATACAGTATAAAATATTGTTGAAATTGGATTTATATGTATGTATGTATGTATGTATAAACTAAATCAAGTCTCTTATACAAATACATCTAATACTGTTCAAAAGTTTGGGGTCAGAAAGGTTTTTTAAAGACTGCATTTAATAAATAAAAAAATAGAGTAAAAAAACAACAATACTGTAAAATATTAAGATTCAAAATTACTTGTCTATTTTAATATATTTTAAAATGATATGTAAAAATTTATAGCCTGAATGCACTAAGTCGCTTTGGATAAAAGCGTCTGCTAAATGCATACATTTAAATTTAATTTAATTTAAAATGTAATTTATTCCTGTGATAGTAAAACGGAATTTTCAGTATCGTTTTCAGTGTCACATGATCCTTAAAAAAATCATTATAATATGCTGATTTGCTGCTCAAGAAACAATTCTTATTATTATCAGCGGAAACAGTTGTGCTACTTAATATTTCTTGGAAGAGTGAAACATTTTTTCCAGGATTCTTTGATTAATAGAACGTTCAAAAGAACAGTGTTAATTTAAAATGGAAATAATTTGTAACAAAATAGATTTCTTCACTGTTACCTTTAGTCAATTCAGTGCATCCCTGCCGAATAATGACCTCAAACCTTTTGAAAAGTAGTGTAAAGCTTTGTTCATTTCCATGTCCATTTGTCAACTGCCCATATACATGTACCATGATCCTGAATGATTACCATATCCATGAACTATAGATACAAAAAAAAGATACTTTTTGATATGTTTGACTGTTATGTTCTTCTAGTTTATCTAAAGAGCTCATCTACCGATCACTGATCACCTACTACAAGACTAACCTATTTTAACCTACAGAACATCACACGACAAACTGCACTACTCAATGAACTTTAAACCAGCTCTGACCTGTAAAAGTGTTTACAGACGCTGACGTACCCGGAGTCTGGGACCCTGTGACGGGTTGGACTGACCCTGTGGTGGCTGGTGTTGAGTCTGAGGTCAGTTGGACTGTGGGTGGTGTTATGGATGTAGTTATGGACATTGGTACAGTGGCAGCCTCAAGAGTAACTGCTAATGTTGACACTGAAAGTGAAGAACAACATCATAGCCTGTTTTTTTTTTCTTCTTCTGGCAAATGACTGGAGCTGCACAAATAAATGTTTCTAGTCTTTGAATTGATACTGACACCCACACTACTGATGTCCTTGCAGTCATCATGCAAAAGCAAATGTTTTTGGTTAAAGATGTAATTGACTTATACTCTGTTCAGAAGCACATTTATCAACCGTTATTTATTAATTTGATAAAAAGAACGTGTCAGAATTTTTTTGGTAGTATTCAGCTGGTCATGTGATCTCAATATGGGCACCACCAAGAGAAGAAAATGTTCTTATCTAATTAAACAGCTTTTATGCAGCTAATATGACTATTATTCTGTCAAATTAATGCGAGTCTAAACCATTTAAACATTTTTAAAAGTGCCACTGATTTCTTCCAACGCAAAACTTTGTGGGTGTGCCACTAGCATCACTAAAAACACACAAAAAAGTTTCACCTTTAAGATGGAAAAAATACCAAGTGCCCCTTTAAGAATAATCTTGAGGAAAAAGATTCTTCTATATTCCTCATGAGATCAGTCATCACCTCAGATTTCCAACAAAACAGCGTTAGACCCCCACAAATGGGCCAGAAGTGCACGGAAATGTCCTATAACCTTGAGCACACCCTCATACATCACTAGCCAGCATTAGAATGCTTTGCGTCTCACATCACATGAAACATTTATGAAGTAGAAAACTGTGGAAAAATGCATCACGCCATCAGAGTTCACAGTGACAGTTAAGGGACGGATCAGAACCGACGTCTTGTTAACGACATGAAATAAAGAGGCCAAAAAGAGTGATGGCAGCAGGAGCCAAAAAAAAAAAAACATGCAACTGACAGTCAGCGTATTCCATTAGCATGCCACTTACTGTCAGACGTTCCCGACGCCTCACCTGCAAACAGAAAGAGAAGAAGATGAAACAAATGAGAGGGTTTATTTCTTGTGGGTTTATGTTATTTATTCCTCTACCTCTCTGGAGCACATCTAAGAGTTAAAACGTGCAGAAACCTGCCTCACTTTTGCATGCAGTGAATGTACATTAGCGATGAGCTGTACATTTTTTCCAATTCAATATGCCTGTTTTCGTTTTATTGCTAAGTTTACGTGAAAGCTTTGTGCTATTCTACTTTCCTTAGCGAGTGAAGATGCCCCAGTTTTCTACATGGTACGTAAATCATTGCTTCCTCTCAGGTATGTGGTGTTACTGCATACAGCAGGTGTATAATTCGTACAAATGTTTGGGGAGCCGTTTGGGGTGGGCAGGAATGAGCCAGGCTTCCAGGACTTTGCTTTGAATCCTCTCTCGCATGCCGAACAGTCTTGTCCAGTGGTGTTGTGCTCGCAGTCGCACTGAAGGGTCCCGTCACGGAGGGAGCACTGACCGGCGTGGAGGTTACACTTACATCTGTGAAAACAGGAAACACCTATTAGCACACTTGTCACATCGCAGGCAAGGGCGAAAGCTGGACCACTGAGGACTATTCCCAGCTTTTATTTGTTAGGGTCACTTGAGGTAGCTCATTACTTGGCTCAATAAATTAGCTACGCTAATTAGCGGAGCCTGACACTATAGTGTATGGTTGAAACTGTACCTGTAGGGAATATTGTGGATTCTACAGATCTTTGAAGTGTGTAAAGTGTGCTTTTGGACCAATTTCGGGACAGTCAGGGACAAAAATCGGGACAAAATCTCAGATTTGAAGCAGTGATTTTTACTGCTGCCATTAAGTTGGAAATGTTTTTAGTTTTTGCTTAATTACGGTGCATCTGGTTAAGAGCTTGTGCACTGCAATAAATCCGGTTATTATGAGTATTTTGTCTTATTTTTCAGTTGTTGTTTTTTATTCTGTATTTGGTACAGAAACTAGTAAGACTGTATATTCTCTTTATAATTTATCTTTTTTTTTTTTGTCAATTCAAATAAGGCTGAAATAAAATAAATTATAAATGAGAAAAAAATTGTAATTTTTTTTTATTTCAAGTAGTTGCCAAGGCAACATTTCTAATTTTCATTTAAGTTGATGATAAAACTCTCAAAAATTAATATTAATAATAATAATATTAATATTTTTATATTCAGTAGCACACAAATTGTACTTAACACTGGTGTAGAGGAGATATCTTTAATATGAGTGTGTTTTGTCTTAAAGCACTGGCATGTATGTTGTCAACTTATTTTAAGTTAAGTAAGTTCAAATTAAGTGAAAAATCTGCCAGTGTCTGCCACTAAAAAAACTCTTAAAATATATATTTTTAATTTAAATAAAACTTAAATCAAATATAATTATAAGGAGAAGAAATGTAACAAAAAAGAAAACTTTTTTTTCAGTTAGTTGCCAATGAAACGTGTCCCATTAGTATTGAATTACTAAAACTGCAATAAAAATAAATGAACGCTTAAACTGAAATATTTAATAATGAATAAAATAGCAAAAAAAAAAAAAACACGTCTATCTGCACTTTTCTAGAGATTACTGTAATCTTTTTTTTTCTATCTTTCATCAAGACTCTTCTCATAACCCATGTTTGTAAGCACTATAGAGTCTGTTTGTGTTTGTTGTAGATGCAGGTAAGCTTGCTTCTCTTTGTCTCTGATGTTGGAGATAAAACTCTGGGATCTTTGGGGACCGTAAACAGCATCTGTCTGCTCTACTCCAAATATAACCATCGTCTACTGGGGGGAAGGGAATTCCTCAAGAAAAATGGAACCAACAAAAGAGAGAGAGTGAGTAATGATTATCGCTAGTAATGAGAATAAATGGGGGATATTGAGATGGCCTCGCCTTGTCTCTCCTTATCGTTGGCTTAATAAAAAAAAATCTGCAGTGCTCTACAAAATACTGCTTCCCTTCTTTGATTTTATGAGGAATGCTCCAGATATCTGACAGCCGACTTTAAGGATAGCTGAGATTAAAGGTCTGGGGAGGAAAGCAGGTTAGTATGGAAATTACTACTTTTGCAATTACAATCTCTCTAATCAAATGAGTGTGTAAATCCCAATGCATCAGATTTTTTTTCATCCTCACTAAAACGAACAGCTATCCATTTGCATGAAATATTTATGTAGCTGACCTATATATTTCCATGTGGACACCCCATAACCAAACCTTGTTTTGCCGTATAATGAGGTCATACCTCGCCCTCTGAAGATTCACTTGAAGAAAGTGATGCCAGCAGACACTGGCAGATATTTCACTTGAAGATTTTGAACTTATTTATATTTAAAACAAATAAAAATAAAAACATGCCAGTGCATTAAGACACTCATATTAAAGATATCTCCCCTACACCAGTGTTTTTAGTATAATTTATGTACTATGAAAAAAATATAAGAATTCTTTTATATAGTTTACAAAATTATTTTACTTTTAGGTACTGTTTTCAACATTTTATCTCAAATATGAATACTACATTAGACAGAATGGTTTACAGAGTAAAATTTTACACAATTTCATTTACTGAATTGGGTCTATTTATTCAAAAACCTGAGGAAACAGACTTCCATCACCATCTGTAGGCCTTTCATTCGTAATTAAAACCAAATGTCAATCACACACTCTTTCATTCGGCTGTTTCTCCAAGACCAAATGCCCATCAAGCTCCTATCATGACAAATTAATCAGTGGTGTACCACTTTATTGCAGAGATTCTCACCTTAAGGAAGACCTATCTATTTTTGAGAGGCAGCGCAGGATCTAAAGCCAGTGTAAATCAATTAAAGCATGGCAAGGTCTCGTATCAATTTCTGACCAAATCCAGTGTTCGTGCTTTACAATCCTCTTAGGTACAGATTGGAATTAGAACTCACCCTGTGAGGAGCGATGAGAAATGGATGAGAAGGAGTCTTTGTGTCATGTAGTGCACCATGAACAGTTACTGTATGATTGAAGTGTCTTCTTGCTCTATGTGTTTGTTCTGCTTGGGTTGCATTTTGGGTGTTTCTTTATCTATAGACACTTTTATGTTCAGGTTTTTTTTTTTATTCTAACTAAAACTTTTTAAATGAAGTAAAAATATATATATTTATATTATAAAATAGGCAGCGCAACCATTTTTAGTAATAATGATAATAATAAATGTTTGTTGAACACTAAAGTGGCAAATTAGAATGAATTCTGAAGGATCATGTGACACTGAAGACTGGAGTAATGATGCTGAAAACTCAGCTTTGCAAAAAATATGAAAATATTATATAATTGTGTGTATTTTGTGCGTGTGCGTGTGTGTGTTTGTGTGTGTATATGCATTCATGTGTACATTTAATTCTATAAATAAATTCAGCATTATCAATTCCAGAAATTTAATTTCTATGCAATAAATCATTAAATGTGATGGAAAAGACATTGTAGTGAAAATATGTTTTGAAAAACAGGAGTGAGCAATATACATACACAGTCATACATTTTTAGTGGGGTAATTAAGCTAGTAAGAGTATGAAAAGTGTTTTGAGAAAATTAACACAGGAATGAAAGTGTCCTTAGTCAAAGCAACACCCAATGAAGGTGCATTCAGAACATTTACACAAGTAGTGTTAAATCAGGAATTGTATCTTAAAAGTTGCCTGATAAAAGCAACACAGTCGCATCGGCGACTAATGCAAGGCAGCTGTGGGAATGTAACGTCCCGTGAAAAAAAAACAGCACTCAAAGTGATGCAAGTCAACGCTAAAAAGAAATCTGTCTGCTTTGACGTCTGAATAAATGCCTTCTGGCATTTTGTAAATGTGCATGGGTAGTGAGTGTGAAAACTGCAATCGATATGGGCACTAGCTTACAGATTGGTATGTGTTCCTCATCATCATGAATATTAAATTATTGACACCTCACCAAAAAAAAGTGCTAAGTAGACAGTAAAGTCTTGTGATTAAAAACCAAGGACAGAAGGAATCATTTCTGCCAGTGTTCAGGACAGAGAGGGCAAGGCTGTTTTGCTCTTATTAAAACACTGGCATCATGGGGTTAGATGGGCTGATGAACCAGCCTGGGTGCGTTTCTAGTGCATCTCACTGCAGGTTGCAGGGGAACAGCGGGAAGCATCCTGGACCTCGGTAGGGGGTGAAGTAGCAGCATCTTTTTCGGGGGTGTGAGGTGAGGTTTCTCTGCCCTGCACTCACTGAATCTGTGTGGACCCAGGGCAGCTATATCCAGACACCACAGGGCTGGACCCCACTGATTGGGACAGGAACCGATCTCATGGGCACATTTGCTGCCAGGCTCTGCTGTTGGGATGGGATCAAACCCCTATATGGCCATCTGCGACTGGAGAATCAGGAGTGTGTGATAAACATATGGCTCTTAATGCTCTGGCAAAACAGAAGCTAAAAAGAGAGATTGAACACGGTTGTGGATTCCTCTCAAAGTTGAATGCGTAAAGCTGAAGAAAATATATCCTTCCTTTGGCCACAGGCACAATGTGTGTGTAAACACGAATTATCGATAGGAAATTTCAGCAGGGACAACTTATTATCTAGGATTTACCAACACAAGTTTACCAAGCCAATCTAAACCTTAATAAGGAACAAGGGAATATCAGATTCATATATATAATCATAACCTTTTTATTTATTATATAAAAAAACATTAAAAGCTATTTGTAAAATATTTCTTTTTAAAGTACACCCACAACTATTATTTTTAAAGGGGTCATGTGATGTGCTAAAAAGAACATTATTCTGTGTATTTGGTTAATGAAATGTGTTATTTTCCAAATAATGTATATTATTGTTTATCATCTATGCCCCGCATTTCTAAAACGCATCTTTTTTTTTTTTTTTTTTTTTTACAAAGCTCATCGTTCTGAAAAGTGAGGTGTGCTCTGATTGGCCAGCAAAAACGAATGCCAAAAACGTGTGAAGGAAATGTTATATTGTGATGTGTGTCCCGGTCAGAACACCGGCACTACGAGACAAAAAGAATAAAACCTGTTACAAATGAGCCATTTGTTGCATCCAGTGGTGACATGATTACATTTATAATGACCTATACTGTGTTTTTAGGCGTTGTGTTGCGTGCATCACGCCGCGTTAACATAAAACCTTGTCTGTATTTGTGATCGGAGAAACAACAAACAACAAGCGATACTTGGCCCTCTATTCCAGTCCTTGCGCCCCTCATCTCTGCACATTTTGTATGTCTCTCTTTGTTAACACACCTGATTCAGATAATCAGCTCGTTAGAAGTGAGCTCCGTGCATGAACTGTGTTCCCATTGACATGGTCTCTACATGGGAAACCATGGGGAAATCAGTTGAAGTTACCTCACTGTGGAACATTCATCATTCACAGATTTGTGCAGCCCAACATCTGCATATACCTCTGTAAATAAATACAATTTAAATTCACGTCTCGCACACTAAAATGCACTTTGAATAGAACATATAAGTTTGCTTCAAACTGGAATCATTGCGGAATATCCTGTGATGTCCACTTCGCAGGGCACTTCAATTCAATTCAATTTTGTCATCTATGCCCCACCTTTCTGAAACGCATCGTTTAAAAAAAAAAAATGTATAAAGCTCATCGTTCTGAAAAGCGAGGTGTGCTCTGATTGGCTAGCTATCCAGTGCTTTGTTATTGGCCAAATGCCAAAAGCGTGTGAAGGAAATGTTACGCCCCTTGCCATATTGTGATGCGTGTCCCGGTCAGAACACTGGCACTATGAGACAAAAACAGAGAGGTTTCTTAAAAGTCTACTGTCAACAGATTAATTTAATTACAATTTATAATTAAAAATCTATTAAATAATCTTACATTCTAGCATGTATATATGTATATGTATAGTTAGTCTTTCTCTGTACATATTTTCTGCCCCGTCACTGTTTTGGCTCACACAATGAGAATTTTTTTTTTATTGATCACACTAATTAAAACATTATATTGAGCAAGTTTTTCTACTTTAAATAAAAAGTGGCAAAATCTATGAATGTTCAGAATTTTCTTCCAAGCACAATTGTCTTCCTTGAGCATCCCCCTACTTTTGATTTAAGTTACAAAAACTGTTTTGAACCCTGCCATTGCTTAGGTAATGAGCTTTTGGATAAATCTGCACAGCTTAAGACGAACGTGACGTAATTCTCCCCAGGGCATCGTTGATGAACGTTTATAGAATATCATTATACCCATTTAAGCATTTATGGGATGCGGCAGCTAGATTTCTTTCAAGATTTGTTTAAAAGAGTCAAAGTCTGGTGCAAATAACGGGATCATGGCGCTCGGATGAATAAATAGCAGTGGCACTAAACAAACACAGATAGACAGATAAAAGGCTGCCGCAGGAGTCCGTTGCTCTAAAGCAGCTGGAAGCTGCTGTTAATGGGAGCTTGATTTATTTTTCCCACAGTCCTCTCTCACGAGACACCCTGACTATTTATTCTCATTTGCACAGAAGCACTGCCGTGCTCATCATGAGGCACTTACGCAAACAAAAACGGATGGAGGAAAGACGAGGATGATCAGTGCCCAGAGAGTCACCTCGGGCCGGCTTAGATTGGTCATTATAACCAGTACCCGACTGACTTATTACCTCCATTTTGAGGAGGATTGAGGAAGAGAACATAGAGAAAGAGTGTCATTAGCGACCGGTAATGCATGAATGTTTCCAAATGGGCTGTACGGCCCATGAACTTGTTGGCCTGTTTGAGAAAACAACCCGCTTTGTTAAGCTCAGCATCTTGTTAACTCATACACCTTATATTAGCAATGCTTTAGCTTCAACTATTAAGGATGAAAGTTACAAATTGAACATGACAGCTCTCCGAAAATAAGATTCAATTCAGTTTACAAGGTGTTCAGGCAGCGGATATTGATTTTTAAGAACCGCTCAGTAAGACTGACGTGGGTAAATGGCTTCAAACGCTCTTTTCTCTTCCTCATCCTAATCCTTCTACAGGACCCTGAAAGCTTTGACCTCGGCTGACGATGCCCGATTCAGACTCCTCCGGTGGCACGGCTCTCACAGAACTTCACTAGATGTCGGTTTTCATATTCCTTATTATCGCCGCTCCAGCCCCTTCCCACATTTTTGAAGTACAGCAACTAAAAAAAGGTCAGCCGCACAATAGCAGATCTGTGTGTTAAAAGGCAGTCGCAGGGAGCTTGTTTCTGAATGTGGTCTTTTTTTTTTACTAGCCTGTGCCAGGTGGAGCGGCTAATGAAAAATGCCCTGCTGTTTCCTCCCCAATGGCCAAGAGAGCTGCCCATACAAAAGTAGTGCTGAAGGGTGGTGGCAGACCAGAGACCTGGCCTCTACAGCCCTATTCCCCATCCCCCTTTTGGTGGATTTGCAGTTAAAAGGTTGGAGATACATGGGAGAGAGAGCGCTCCCCATGAGGCGAAAGCTACGAAAGTCACAGCTACGGAATCGCAGACGACCTTGAAAGCTTTGGCACCGGCAGCTCCTGTAAATTATTCACACAGGATGCAGAAAAGGGCTTCTTCTGCACTCCCGGACGAAAGAGCGGAAGCCAAAGCAAGCATCGCCATCGTAGCTTCTCACGTGGAAGACGTGGATTAATGGTCAGGAAAGGAGACTTGCGCGCAACTGGAAAAAGATACAGAGAGTGGTCTTGCCATTGCCTGTGCACATCAAAAAAGTTGAAGGAGAGAAAGAATAAGGGAGGTCCCTTCATAATTAATTTCTCCCCCCTACGGAAACATCGCGATGGGGCCAATTATTGCCAGAATGTGACTCCATTGCCTGCTGCGTCACTGTCCACAGAGCTGCAATCCTCTAGATATCCACATGAATACAGTGAGACACACACACACTTATCTTTACAGGGTAAATCACACTGGTTGGTATTGGTTTTGAAACTAATTCTGTGCGATCATTTTTCTTTCATTGGGTTGTATTTCCGGGAAGATTGACCAATAGTTAAACAAAGCAAAACAGCAATTTAAAAAAAAAACATAATATAATATTATTTCATTATGTTTAGATATTATGAAAATAATAAATATAAATACATTTCATTATCATTTAATGTAAATCCTCCACTAGTGGTGGCATTTTAAAGCTGTAAAAAATTATATATAAACATTCTATGAAAAAACTAAATATATATATTATCTAGCATTTTTTTTTTCCATTTGCGCATGTTTTTATATGACCACTTCAGTTTTGTGTCTTGACCGTAAGCAAGTATTTGATACATTATTAAAACTTCATAAATTAAATATTTACACTAAACTATTAAAAGATCAAATTTATGTTTGAAATGAACAGCTGGAACTTGAAATCCTACATGTAAGTCATGATATTTTTCTATGAAGAAGAGTTAGGGGTGAGAACCAGAAGGGCGTGAGTGACATTTCAACTTTGCAAGAGGGCCAAAACAAAATGTACTTTGTGTACCCATTCAATCGTTTATAATAAAAACATTTACACACATGGATGACAATATACTTAATGAACACTATCTGAACATTTATTCAGAAAAAAAAAATCTACATTTATTTTATTTAAAAAAAAGTCACATGTGATTTTCACATTTTCTCCATCATCATCCAGCTCTTTGTCACAAAATAAGCTTAATAAACCATATTCAGTAGTTAAAAACTGCTGTCCTCTGGTTGAGCTACCAGGCTTACTTGTTGTGTCAGTCATTTTGACTCATGTGCTTTACCCTCCATACATTTCTCAATGGCAAAGTGGCATAAGTGCAATTCCGCCCTTTTGGGACCAACTGGCTAAGTTTTTTCATTGTTAAGTCTTTTGGTTTCTAATGAATAACTCTAATATTATGATAAGTATAAGGATAAGGATAAACTTTATTTGTGCCCGAAGGGAAATCTGTCTTGGGCAAAGTGCTACAGTGTTTTTCTCTGAACAGACAATAATAATAAAAATAGAATAAAATACAATGTATGAGTCTGATATATAAAATACATATAATGCAAAACACAAGGTTCTAATATGAGCATTATTTTTGGTGGAATTCAGCATTTTTATCGAGGCAGGAACAAATTAAAGCTTCAGTCTATAGACTGTTTCATCGGGCGCACGCGCCTGGACCTAAGTTAACTTCCGGTCTGTGTTGTGTATATCGGTCTGGCTGCGGTGTCATCTGCAAACGCAGTTAAAGCCAAGGTGATGAGTAGACTGAAGTTGGGCTCAGGTGGTTGTGCTGCAGGATGTGTTTCCCATACATTTATTTATTTTTGGAGACTCGCCACAATTTTAAAACTGATCGATTTTCAAAAAGGCTTCGTTAAATAAACATGAGTAACGTAACGTTACGTAACATACTGCACGTTTAATAATAATAATTCCTTACATTTATGTTTAAATATCAAAACGAGGCACAGGTGTTTTTATATCGCTGTATTTCTGAAAGAAGACTTGCATGTTATATGCGTGATAAAGCAGCGTGTGAGCGTACCAGCTCTGCTTCGTTTACAGCTGTTACTGGGGAAACCTCTACTTCTCGCGCTTTATGTCTATGCTTTAAAACATCTCCTGCTGGCAAATAATGAATTAGCATTTTCATTAAGTCCGCCTGATCCACACAGAAAACACATTTTGTTTGTTATCAAAAAATATCTACTCTAGAGGGACTTGGCTGTTGTTATTGATTCTATTTGGAGTCTACCGGAAGTTAAGTTAGGTCCACAAAAGCGCTCACGCGCATTAACGTTTGTTTATGTTGATGCTGTTGAAACAGTCTATAAGTTTTAGTCTCTTTCCCGATGGCAGTGTCTGGTATTCACTAAAAAGAGGATGTTTGGCTTCAGTACTGATACTTATTGCTCTTCTCATTTTTGCTTGTTCATATAGAGTCTTTATGGGCTCATACTGTTTTATTCCTATGATTTTCATAGCTGTTTTGTGGATATGAGCCAATTTGTTTTTCAGTTCAACAGACAAGTTTCCGAACCAGACTGTAATTCCGTAGCGAATAAGACTTTCAAGCGTGGCCATGCAAGATATTGCTACCCAGCCTTCTTAAAAAATAAATCTTCTGTTGTAGTCATGTGCACAGACTGTCAATGTGTGTTTTCCAACAAAGAACATTGTCCATATAAAACCCCAGTATCTGTAAAATGTCACTTGCTGTGCTTCTATATCTGAACTCAGAAAGTGTCCCATTAACCCTAACCTGCTGAGATCTGTTACTTAAAAAATAGTAAAACCATTTAATTAAAAAAGTACTGTCACCCATGCCATAAAGCTTCTCTAAAAGCAGATGTGTCTGCACTGTATTAATTGCTGAACTAAAATCCACAAATAAAATAGGAGCATAGGCTTTAGTGTTCTCAAATGTTTAGAGACAATATGAACAATGTTAAGAGCAGCATCCGCAGTACTTCTATTCTGCCTATAGGCAAACTGACAGGTGTCTAATAGTGGCTCTACTTCTTTTTATGAATTTCTCAAAACACTTCCCGACACTGGAAGTCAAAACCACAGGGCAAAGGTCATTATTTGACGATGCACCAGTTTTTTTTGGAATTGGTGTTATATATGATTTTTTTCCACAGAGCTGGCACATTATGGGTATCAAGAGATCGCTGGAATAAGGGACACCATGCCATTGCAAGCTCTTTAGCACAGTTTTTTAACAAGAAAGCTGGTAACCCATCTGGCCCAGTAGCCTTGTTGGTGCGCAAGCACCTGAAAAGATGCTGCACATATCCTCATTATGAATTTACTTTTGTCCTTTTGACAGTAGAAAGAGCTTATCAAGAGCCATCATTTGATTGATATATATATATATATATATATATATATATATATATATATATATATATATATATATATATATATATATATATATATATATATATATTGCCCAAAATGTCACGTATGCCCTTTTTCCTACCCCTTGAGAAGTAATACTTATAAGGTAAAAGTAATATGGGCGGAGAGGAGCATTTAATGAACAATATGTTTTAGTGCAGGAGGGATTGGCCCAATCGACTAAACAGGAACATCCCGCTGTGATGGAGGGCACTAGATATAGTCCCAATATAGAATGGCCGGATGAAATTTTGATGAGCAATGGTGTTCTGATGAAAAATTCTGTTTGCTTCCTGGGACACCCCCTTTTATTCTGTGCCTTTAGGGTGGGGATCTGGGCAGCAGAGATATTTATGCCTGCGGTGCTCGCTTTCAGGGAGGCTGAACAACCTTAATAGAATTTCAAAGATCTCCTTCCAAAAAACCAGGGGGGACAGTTTTCTGTTATTCCCTCTTCCTCTCATTTGTGCTTTCTGCCTCCTTGATAACCTTTTAAAATGTTTCTTGCATTATAATGAAATGATGTAGAAGTACAGTAAAATATGCAAGAAATTCAATGTATTCATAAGGCATTTTAGAAAAAAATAATCAATTTATATTGAACGGTTTACATCATTACCTTATATAATGTTAATATACCAACTTACTCTAACAACCATAATTATACAGGTGGTTAAATAATCTAATAATGATCTCAAGTTGAGTATCCTATGAATGAACCATAATGCATTGATAACAATTTTTTCATAATCATAATTGTAACATTATTATTGTAAAAATGTCTTGTTGAATATACTTCCCCTATAAATGTTATAGTAATACATTGTTTGAGAAATATAGAATCTGTGATGTTTTGTGCAATTAAGGTGAGCTACATGCATTTAATTGCCAAACAGAAGAATATGCCTATTGTTTTTAATTTTTGTAACTTGAATGCATTAATGTTAATAATGAAAAAAATATTAATCGTGGTTTTAATGGACTGATATTGCTAATTGGAGTTTTTTTTTTTTTTTTTTTGTGCAGTAAAATTTGAGTGTTTTTATGGGGGAAATTACAGAAGACAAAATTTAACAGTAGTTTTGTTCCTGCTATGTTAAAACCTAAGTGTATTAGACATATACTGGATATTGTAGGGTGGGGTGGTGCTTCTGAAGGTTTTTTCGATTTTCATCCATCATAAAAAATGATGGCAGGGCTCATGGTAAAAGGCATGGGTTAATTTAATCATACACAGCCACGAGAGTGCATCATTAGTAATATAATACCCACTTCTACGCACAGAGATAGATGAAAACAGACTCTGGTGGATGAGTTAGCTAGATCAATGCATATGTAAACAGACAAGTATTCGGCCACAAACTAGGATGAAAAAGTATGTTGGTTGATCCCTCTGGTTAGGTTTGGCTTTGGCTTTGGCTTGATTCAGCTCTTACATTCACTGCATTTGGATGGTGGCTTTGAAGGTGCCTTTTTATTGTAAGATGGAGAATATGTCAATAAGTTGGGTGAAAAAAAATCTTCAATATCAAATTGATCTCAAAGCTTTCTTCTATAGCTTTGATGCAAAATTTATCACCATATTGTATTTTCATTTCACAAGTCTTCACTTGGCTATGAAATTGCACTTCGCACTATTTCAAACTTCTCACCCCATGGGATTGTAGGAATCTCAATCATTGTAGGATTCAGAATTTATTAATACAAAGTGAAAAATTTAAGTTGTACTATACTGCAAAAAGGATTCTCTTCCTCAGTATTTTATATATATATATATATATATATATATATATATATATAAAATACTGAGGAAGAGAATCCTTTTTGCAGTATAGTACAACTTAAATTTTTCACTTTGTATTTGTAGGCTTAATATATATATATATATATAATTATATTATATTATATTATATTATATATATATATATATATATATATATATATATATATATATATATATATATATAAAATTATATTATATTATATTATAATATATATATATATATATATATATATATATATATATATATTATAATATAATATAATATAATTTTATATATATATATATATATATATATATATATATATATATATATATAATATAATATAATATAATATATATATATATATATATATATATATATATATATATATATATATATATATATTAAGCCTACAAATTATATAAGCCTACAAAAAAATTTATGCATTGCAATCCTTTAATTTGTAATATTTGGCATGTTTGTGTGCTGCTGTGCATCCTTGTGTATTTGTATTTGCATTGGAAAACAAGACAAAAAAACTAAGAACTTTTTTTTTCATCATGTAGTGTAGTATCACTGAACATAAATTTTTCAAATAATTGTAATTATTTTCAATGAGACATTTTTATCCAAATCGTGTTCATTATAGACTTTGGCTTGGTGCACTTCACATTGTGTTAATTTCAATTAAAGTCACAGAAGTAGAGACAGATCTTTTCTTGTGCATCGTGATGTATTGAGTGTAACATTAGCAAAGCTAATGTGAAAAAGCAAAAAAATGTAGGGCAGGGTTTGGTTCTATTCATCAGTCATTGATTAGATTACTAAATGATTGGACTAAATGATTCTAGAATTCCATATGTCATCAGAAAGAAAGTCTTTTCGAGATTTGTGTAATTTTTTTATTGATCATGGCTGCAGTTATTCATCAAATTATGTTTTAAAACAGGTTTCCTGAACTTTCTATTGGTTGGACAACCAATGGTTCTGCCCAAAACAAATTCAGATGGTTGAGCCTTTCTGTCGAGCTGTTTGGGATACTCAAACAGCAGAGTGCACTTAAATTAACTTTAATAATAGTTAACTTTAAAAAAAAAGTAGCTTGCAATTTTATGTTCCAATTTCGGATGGCAACAAAAACCCTAAAGCTGATACAGTAGAAACAATGGCACACTTCAGTAACTTGGTCAAATCATCAATACTTTTTAAACTGCTGTTTCTGTACATTTGTATTTTATGTTTCAAAGATTAATTGTGTTTTCAGATACTTGAACGATCGTGAGCACGACTAACAAAGACAGAAAGACTGCAGGGGCTTTGGAGACCATGCCATCTGAATTTCCGCACTGCCAATAACCCACAGTATTTTTTCTTTCACTGTTACTCGGTATGTGTTTAATAATATATCTTCGCATATGTTACAGCAGCGATCATGCGGGGAGGGTGGAAGCAAGCCTGAGTTTGCGCCCCTGGCCTCTTCACTAATGTAACCTTAGCAGAAGAGTAACTCAGGCCAAGGACTCATCTTTGATGGTCAGCGCTGATGGTGTTCGGCTTTTTAGAAGCAAACTCAAGGAGCTCCTGTGGGAATACTGTAAGAGCAGCTCTGCTAGACCTGAGCATTTATAATACATTCTCCTCTCTGCTTCTAACTGTACCGATGTATCGCCAGCATAATCTTCACCAAAAACTAGGGCAAGTATTACATCACATGAAAGCACTGCAGACAAAAGCAAAAATTACAGATCACACATGCGCCCACACAACGCAGTGTGGTGAAACTCATGGACAAATACACCAAAGATGTCTAAGTGGAAGTGAAGTCATAAATAGACTGCTTTTAAAATTTGTCTATGAAATGTTACACAATATTTGAGCAACCCTAACTAACCCTAAAAATGATTCTCCACACTTCAGCTAATTGAATTCTTCATGCTCAATTTCTGTTAGTTTAAGGATTTGATCAAACCGAAATGTACAGTTAAAAAAAATCGCCAGTAATTAATGTTTTTTTTAGATTTATACATCATAAATCAGCTTTCCATTGATGTATGGTTTGTTAGGATAGGATAAAATTTGGCCGAGATATTGCCGAGCAAATCTGGTGTCAAAAAAATCTAAATATTAAGAAAATTGCCTTTAAAGTTGTCCAAATAAATTTCTTAGCAATGCATACTACTAATCAAAAAATATGTTTTTAGATATGTAAGCAGTAGGACATTTACTAAATATCTTCATGGAACATAATCTTTACTTAATATCATAATGATTTTTGGCATAAAAGAAAAATCTATAATTTTGACCCACACAATGTATTTTTTGGCTATTGCTCCAAATATACCCCAGCAACTTAAGACTGGTTTTGTGGTCCAGGGTCACATATATAACATACAGTATATTATATACCAACTTATTAAATTACTAAAATTGTTTTATAATTTTACATTGAAAAACACTCAAAAATGCAGGTGCTAAAGAGAATGTCATGTAGAATTAAACTAAGACGAAACTTAAAATTTTCTGTAAGATTTGTTACAGTTTTTAGCTGTATTTAGTATATAAACAACCAATTAAGAGGTTGTTAACATAGCATCTTTACAGTATTACCGTTTACATATTACCGGTACTTTTTTTATTTTATTTTTTTTTACAGTACACTTTAACTTTTTTTATGGTCTTTATGTGGCTGAGGTGTGGCATAACTTTTCAAAATGATCAGATTTATAATTTTTCCTGGCAGATGATAAACTGAACATACACCCTAGCATTCACCATGGTAACAGCAAAGCAATACCCTAACAACCACCTAGTACTCCCTAGCAGAAAATATATTAATACTCTATACCTCAAACCTTGCAGAAAACTTGAAAACCTTTTTTTTCCTGCTGTGGGATGGACTGGCTTAGTATGGAAAGAGATGCACACTAAACAAGATGAAAAAAGAGAATGTGAGATTAAAGCAAGCGTGCACTAAAATGCAGCACTACAGGTTGAGTTGAAACGCAGCTGAAGAATGGCGCTCACTCAAGGCCCTTTCCAAAGAAAACTCAGTGCTCAGCTCTTCAGATGTGTCTGACTGGCTTTGAAAGGGGCTTCATTGATCTGTTGACATGGCTCTGTTGCCCCCAAACCTACTTACATGACTCCCCTCAGGCCTTCAGGCAGTGTTCATTTTTACAGCTTGATTTGTTTTAGTCGTAGTTCGTCAAAAATGTCCTTGAAATTTAGTTCATATTTTGTCCTGTCATATTCATTATAGTCCAGTTTACTCAATGAAATGAAATAATTTTAGTCAATGAGAACACAATGCAAAAATTTGTTAATTTGACAGTCCAAATAATCATTTAAACATATCAAACATACATGCCTACTCAAATGTGCGGTCAGTATGTTTTTTGAAGAAGAAATTAGTAAATTTTATACAGCAAGGATGCATTAAAGACATTTAAAATCTATTTAAGTAAACACCCTGGGGGTGTCACACAGACTGCTGCAAGGAGGATAAAAGCACAAAAATGATAGAAATAAATCATTTTCATTGTAATAGATAATCCACAAGGTGAAGAATTTCTCACACACCTGATAAAATAAAACAATACCGGACAACATAAGAAACAGATCAGGGAGTACTTATACTAACTCAAACAAGGGACTAATAACTAGATTAACTAGAACACAGGAGAACAGAATGAACTAATCAACACACATCAGGGAAAAACATGAGGGAAGAAAACAAACTAAAAGTCCATGATGGTAACAGGTGGAAACTGTTTCCAAAAAATATTTAAGAGAAAATGTATAATAATATTTTTTTAAAGACAAGATTAAATGGTTTTGAGCAAAAAATTTTAATATTAGAATGATTTGTAAAGGATCATGTGACACTGAAAACTGGAGTAATTATGCTGAAAATTCAGCTTTGCCATCAAAAGGAAGAAATTACTTTTTAAGATATATTAAAATAGAAAACAGGTGTTTTAAATTGTAATATTTCACAATATTACTGTTTTTACCGTATTTTTGATCAAATAAATGCAGCCTTGTGAGCACATGAGAGATAACTGTAACATGTTATTAATCTCATAAAATATTTGATTTAGAGACTGTTTTGAATATTGCATTATGTATACCTAATTTGCAAAGAATAGTTTTCTTTGTACTTTTCATCAAAATGTACTAACTTGCTTTTCTTCTGACAGGACTCTCCTTTGGATAATTTTAACCATTAACCAAACAGCTATATAGAAAATTTTGTCTGGCTCCATTCTGGTATGTAATATCCAATTTTCATGAAACAATTTTCCTAATTTCACCTAAAATTACATCATATTATGGACATAAAAAGGGTTGAGAATGACAATTCAAGTTGATTTCAAGAAGTTTGATGGGAATATACTTTATGTGGAATATACTACTATATGTGCTGGTGTTTTCAGTAGGGATGGCAGCATATGATGGCCTGTCAGGTCATTCACAGCACAGTGCACTGAAGATGCTAAGCAACTGTCAGCATGTCTGAATATTGACAGATCCCAGCAGAACAAAGTAATGTATCAAATAAAGCCATGCCATGCTCTCTGTGATTTATGGATTCTGACCAGCGTGAAGGGATGCTTCCGTAGAGTACAGTAGACAAGAGATTTCATTTATACTGTAATAACCATGCAGATTGCTCAGATTAGTTTGTGAGCTTTGCATCAGCTTTTGGGTTTTTCACTGCGGTTTGTTTTTCCAAAGCAACCACAAAGAATTTGAGCCTCAGTTAGAGCAGAGAATCATTCATAGAATCACGTCACGTACACACTCAGAGATATCCCTCAGTACTTACATAATGGGATTGTATTGTGTGAAGGAGCAGACGGAAATTCCTCCACAAGTTATTATCTAAGGGTTTATGATGAAAAGACATCCTAAAACAAATCCAGGGCAACATTAAAATCAGAAAATTTTTAAAGCAAATTTCCCTACTGAAAAGACCACCACAGCTGGTCTTCCGCATACAGTATGGTGCTGGGAAATCTAGGTAGCATTGGATGATGGTGTGCTGGTGTACCCATGAGGCTTTTTAACTAGTTAACCAGCATCATCACACTGGTTAACTAGCCTCACTGACATGTAGCATGGCTGTGCTAGTACTACAGTACAGGTGATGATACATGATAACATTATAGTATTTTCATATTATTCATGTTATACTGAAATTAATTTAGTACGGTATTAACATAGTAAATTATTCCATGGTACTTCCAAAAATGGTCTAGTAACAATAAGCATTCAGTAATTGCTAGTAAATTAAAAAGAACACGGAATTAAACTTTTAAGTAGAACAAATGAAAATACTATTTTCTAGTGAAAGGTACCATTATGTTATGTTTAACTTATTTCAGTGTAAGTCACATTTTTTTTTTTCGTATTATCTGATAGTACACTTTGCCCTCAGATCCTCAATGAAACAAATGTTTCAGTGAAAAGATAGATGGGCCTGACAGAATCTGACCGGTGTCGTGTGAATTTTCCCAAACTGTCCTGCTCCAAATTGCCCAAGTTCTCTTTTGACAAGCCTGCCAATGTCTCTCACACCCTCTCTGCCAGTCTTACACCTTAGATTCAGGGCTCAGGTGCCTCTCAGAGAGCACAGGAATCAAGAGATGCCATCTGATGTCCAGAGACTTCACTTCCTCTGGAGGACACCTTTTTGGTAGACTGACATTTTCCTAATGGGACCGATGAAGGAGGTGAATGAGGGTCAGACTGAATAAATGGTCCTGCCCAGATCTCAGACACATCTAGCGAATCCGTCTGTCAATGATTGTTAGGCCAAAGCTGATGGCTGCTTCACTTTACCCATTAGACCCCTGCCACACGACCCTGACTAGTACTAAATATCAACACAGATGAATGCTGAATATCAACCCTAAAGTGTCAGTGCTAAGTTTCCACTTGTATGGCTGTTTTGGATTAGCATGCTAGCATACTACTTACAAGTGTTCAAATTTTTGTACAGTTTCATGTGCTACTCATACACCGTTTTTAGTGATATACAATACCATTTAAAAATGAAAGAGTTGGAAAGATTTTTTAATGTCTCTTATCTCAGGCTGCATTTATCTGATAAAGTAAAACAGTAATATTGTGAAGTATTGCAATTTACAATAAATGTTTCTTGTAAGAATCCTATATATATATATATATATATATATATATATATATATATATATATATATATATATATATATATATATATATATATACATACATACAGCATATATTTTGAAGATATTAACATTTATATATTTATATTCATATAATGTATATCACATATAAATATATTTAATATATAAATGTAAACATTTTCTTAAATATATACATGCATATGTGTTTGTATTTACATATACAGAAATATAAAAAGTATACACACATATATTATGTAAACAAAAACTTTTATTTTCGGCTATATTAGTGCTGTCAAACGATTAATCACATATATATCTATATATCTATCTATATATATAGATAGATATATATATTCATGTTGTGCTGCTTAATATATTTGTTTAAGCCGTAATACATTTCATTCATAATTCTTTGATACATAAAATGTTTAAAAAAGCATAATGTATGATCCATTTATTGTAATGCATCCTAGCTGAATAAAAGTATTACTGACCCCAAACTTTCCAACAATACTGTATATATGTGCAAACGTGACCAATAATCGAACACACTCACACTCATCTGTTTGCTTACTTTAAAGATTAATTTGAGTGAAATAATTCAGATTATTAATTTCAATGAACAGGTTTAAAAAATTATTCACTGATTCGATAAAATACATACTTTACAAGAATGAACAAGATTAAAGAGATATTACTGCTTACTGTACACATTGTTGACTATATAATGTGTATTATTTTATATTTGCCATACATGTATACAGTGTATGTGTATGTATTGCTACCTACTGAAGGGTTAAAGTAGCTTCCCCAGCACTGGTAATAATAGAGAAAGAGTAGGTGTGTTCAAACCTTTGTCTGGTATTTGCTTTTCAACTTTTTTCTAAGCATATATTTTGCTATGTCTTGGTGTTTTAAGGCCTGATGATTAAATGATTGAAATCACAAGCACTTACATTTAATACAAGAGCAAAACAGCACAATCCAAGTGTGGGTGTGAATCAGTCTCTGAGTGATTCTTGATTCTCTATAAAACACCTCTTCATGGTGGCCCTTTCATGAAAGAGTTTCTGCCCACACACGAGTGATAAAGATGGATTGATCCTGATGTTGTCCTCGTGGCTCCTCTGGAGCTTCCTTCATTTCATCTTCCCTCCATAACCTCTGTCTCTTTGCCAACGTGGGTCCAAGGACATCTCTCAGATGCGAGTTCTGATAGGCTTACATAGGCTTATTTTATTTCCGTTCAACCTTGATCTTTAGTAATGGCCTATCATGTTCTGTGTATATTAATAAAACAGCATTATTTCTCCAAAATCCCTTCTGCAAAATTCAGCAGCCATCCCTGGCTTCTTTGATATTCAGTATCAAGGCTGCAGTATCTTGGTACACTGGATGTTCAGAAGGGTTTCATGTGAGGATTCAGGAGGAAAGGGAACAGGAGATGCATCTGATCAGCTCAAGTCTTTGCATAAATTAACACGAACCCTGGGAATTGTGTTTATTTATTTATTTCCTCTCTTACCAGGTTTAATTAAGGTTCAAGCAATGTCTTTGGGATATTTGTCTGATGGAACACGAGCCCACCCTCCCGCTCTCCTACCGTTTCCAAATCCGGTCCATCTACTGGGATGCCTATTTGTGAACTCTTTCTACTGTCTTGTATCTTACGTCAAGATTGCAGCAAACCAGAGCAGGGCAGAGAAGGTGAGGATAAAACGCAAGTCTTATCTTTTCACACATTACCGTTGCGCAAAGAATAAATAAAAAGAATGATTGCGCCTCATTATGTTCACCGACATGTGGTGTGCTGTACAGCATGATGCCTCCTAAACATTACTTTTTAGCAGGAAAGGAGCTGATCAAGAACATTTTTCACGAATGTCATCAAAGCAGCAGGGCAAAAAAAACAACTGAGGAATATGTTTTCATTGTTTGGTCAGGTTATTTTTAGATGCGTTCTGCAGGAATATGAGTTAGTAGTATTGCTGGCACTTCGGATAAAAAGGCAAACATCATTATCAGAGAGCACGTAACATTTCCTGGCAAACAAGACGCAAGATAAAGAGATAAATAGGGATATTAACAGCATACCTTAATTGCTTTAAACAAGTAACACTTCATCTTCCTCAATTAAGGATCCTTGGCCCATCTTATTATAGGCTTTTAGCGCTGGTTATTAGCACATGCTTGATGACAGAGGAAATGGGCTGTGATGCAGGAAGTGTCACCGGCTGTAGACTCTGATCTGATTATCATGCCCAACACCCACCAACCCCATGGACTCCATTTAGATGAGTACTCGCAGGGCAAGCCATCAGGGAGGCCGTGCCATTTTTATTATTCAAATGCTGCTGAAACGCGTCCCAATATTGTGGAACGAATGCAATATCCCAGGACGATTTTCCACTGGGTATTAGCTTAACATTTCCACTCCAACGCTCCTCTCATTGTGAAACACTGAAACATCAGTCAGCACTCTGATAGGCCGCTTTCTGCTTGTCCATTAGTCTACTTTACCCATCCCATTCCCTGTCGCCGTTAAAACAATTTCCTCTCTGACATACCAGAATAAGTATTGATTGAGGGTTTGCATTACCGGAGGTTCGGGCCCTTCACTGCTGGACAGTTTTATCATAGCTGTGTCTGCCAGGTGATCACTTTAACGTATAGAACAACTAGTTTGAAATGTTGTTGAAAAGATGTGTCTCTATGGACATTTCTAAAGGTGGATCAACATGGTTCACTTTTTTAGGCTAACCTTTGAAGTTTTTTTAATATTAAAATATGCACTCATGTAGATTAATATGGTGCACGGAAAGCGTTATCGATCCTTCTAACTATTTGGGCAATAATCGGGATGTTTTTAGAGACGTGTTATGTTTGTCCACAGCCTAGAAAAAAAGTACCGTCCCCAGACATATAACTTCACAGACGCATTAATTTTATGGCTACTTGTTGAAAATTGTTACCTAATTAATATTCATGAGCCAAGCTGATAAAGTTTAGAATATATTTATAATATACCACTCCACTATCATTGAAAATTGGAAACTTTTTTGCATAGGTCTATTCCATGCATAAGTTGACCTACAAATTCCAGAACCAGAAGCATTGAAATGGGTGAAAGAAAACATCTTCTTGATATGCCCTAACATATGCATGCGATATTTATCAAAGCATTTAAGGTTATGTAAAATGACAACCCTAGAAGACTGAGTTCATTCTGCACTCCAGTGATTTCGTTTTAGAAGAGCACAACGCTGTAGGCCTGTATATGCGCTGGACACAAAGATGTCTGATGCAAGTGTCAGCTTTTGTTCTCAAATGTATTTATTTGAATGTGATAAAACAATATCAGATTCCTAAAATATGAAGATTTGCTCCTTTATTGTGTTCTGAAACCCTTCTCCCTCCCTTCTCCCATAATTCCTTCAATTCCTCTACTCTTTCAGACAGAAAAGGCTGAAAAATGAGCGATTAAACAATAAAACCAGCAAAAGCTATCCATCAGTAACACAAACACTGTGCTGTGCATCATTACCTTGCTGGTATGTCGATATTGGAGATGGCGTAAAAGTACTTGAGAAGGTTGTCTCTTTGTACGTATGTTCCTCCAAGCGCCGGTCTCAGCAGCCGAAGGCGTAGGTTTGTGAAGGTGAAAAAGTCTCGCAGGCCTTTCATACTCTCCATGCGCGTGTATAAGTTGTCCATGTTTTGTAATTTTGTCCCAGCGAATATGGCAAAGCGTTCCCGGACCTCAAACCGCACATTCTTCTCATTCTTGGAACCGACCCAGCGAGAGTATTGCTCTGTACATATGACTCTAGTCACGTTCGTGGCCGACAGATCCTGCACCCTCTTTGGCAACATCCCGAAGCCGTCCATGCAGTCATCGGCATAGTACTGATAAGGCTGCCAGGTTCGTCCATAATTCAGGGACTTGTCCAGCACCATTATTGTGGGCCTTCCATACTCAAAGGTTATCTGGATGTCATCTGTTAACTCCAGGCTTTTGTTCCAGGATAAGGATATGTTGGCCTGAAGAGGCTCAGGAAAACGACTCCATGTTACAGTCTGCCAGTACGTGATGAGTCCAGTTCGCTCAGGGTCTTGCATCAGCTCTGGAGGATGGGCAAGTTCTTTGGTGGAGGCATCGCATTCGTCACTGCACAGGTATGGGTTTTCCTACAGGCAAAAGGGAAATAAAATGTCAAATAAAGAGTTGTACAAAATTAAGGAAGGATAAATAGATTTTTTTTTGAAAAGCTGAATTAATAACCATTCCACTGATGTATGGTTTATTAGGATCGGAAAATATTTGGCCGAAATACAACTATTTGAAAATCAGGAATCTGAGGGTACAAAAAAATATAAATACTGAGAAAAATGCCTTTGCAAATGCATATAACTAAACAGAACATAAAAAAATATAACGTACAAAAGTTTAAGGTCAGTACGTTTTTTTTTTTCAAAGAAATTATTTTTATTGCTTTAAATTAATCAAAAGTAACAATACATTTCTATTTCAAACGAATGCTGTTCTTTTGAACTTTCTATTCAAGCCCTTAAACCTAATATTAAGCAGGGCAACTGTTTTCAACATTGATAATAGGAAAATAAATTAAAAGGATTTCAAAAGGATCATGTGACATCAGCTTTGCTATACCGGGAATAAATCTGATTTGAAAAGATAATAGAAAATCGTTATTTTAAATTTGTAGTAATATTTTTTATCAAATAATTGCAGCCTTGGTGAGCATAACATTTCAAAAACATAAAAAGCATATTTAAACAATAAATATAAAAATAAACATTTATATATATATATTTATATATATGTATAAATATATATGTATAAAAACATTAAAATATATATCTCATAAATTTTATAAAAGGTTTTTATAGCTATTCATACAAAAAAAAATTATCATATAAATGCATGAGACTTCTTTCAAAATAACATTTAAAAAAACTCTTATTGACCAAACATAGCATATATAAATTAGAAAAAAAATAAGCATTTAAATTTTGTTTTTGCATGTTATCTATCTATCTAGATAACCCCTTTCCAAAGTTCCCATCGCTACTGTAATTTCAGGGTTTGAACCTTTGCCCTAGTGACACACCAGGTGTACAGATTAGCCTACAGATTGCCATCTGGTCACCCTTGAACCCTTAATTCCCTTGTAAGTAAGCAACAGCCATCCCACACAGCAAACGTTTGAGGAGTTAAAAGTCTCAACACACACACTCCAGCCTCTAAAACCCACAGATTGGTGTCCAGGAATAGTTATTGTTTTATAGCCGGCCCGGCACACTTGCATGTTTCTCTGGCCAAGTGTCTTCATGGACCATTAGCTTCCATTAAGAAATAATTTGAGCTACCTGTCCCAACCATCTGGAGTACCTTAGCACTTTGATCCATAAACAGGAAACACCTTAGCCTAACTCAGCCCTCTGACTCAATCCTGTCGTCTTTCTCCGTATCGTACAAATCCAGTCCAACTGCTGCAGCAGGTGGTTCTTAGGCTAAACCTCCAGCTATCCTCACAGGAATGCCCTCACGTCTAAAGAGCAGTGCGGCTCTAAGAGAAATGTTTGAACCTGTCAGTAAACAGACAATATGATGTTTTGGCATCCTCTGATAGACATGTGTGGTTGTGTTGTCACTGGCGAATTCACAGCAGAACTTGAGACAATGACTAATCATTACTGTGATCAGACCAGAACAGTTTATTAAGAAAATAAAACACATTGTGAACACTTATGAATGGATGCACTACTAAATCTAGATCAATGTAACTTTTGTAACGATTTCTATTTTTGTTTTAAAATTTTATTCATAAATATCATATTTTTAAATCGTTTGCTATGACATATTTAAACATTACATTACTATTTAATATTAATTTTGAATATTATTTTAGTATTAATGGTAATTAATAAAATATACAGTATATGTAAATGGATGGCTGTGAATTTGACTAATATTTAATTATAAATGATTCCATTAAATAATAATTATTTATTTCAATAAAATAAATATAAAAAGTGTTTGTGATGGCTGAGTTGCATTCCATATAAAATATTTTAGTAAACAGATTTTTCTGAATTTTATCAATTCAATTATGAATTAATGTTACATAATATTTATTTTAATAACTTCTATTATCAAAGCTGTATACCGTAAATATATCAACATTTTTGAATATTTATATTCATTGTTAAATTTACATTATATATTAAAGGAAATTTCCTTTTTTGCACCCTCAGATTCCAGATTTCAAAAGATTTACACTTAAGTGAAGTGTGTGTGTGTGTGTGTGTGTGTGTGTATGTGTGTGTGTGTGTAAATTAATTGCTACTGATATTTAAATATTAATTATTAAATAAAATAATGATTATTTAAATAACGTCTGATATCAATGGTGTTTAATAAATATTTAATCTATATAATATTTAACTAAAATATTTAAATAACTTCTGGTATCAAGGGTGTTTGTGATGGCTGAATTACTTTTGATGTTTAAATATTACCATTTATATATTTGTAAATTGGCTGCTATGAACTTTACTAACATTTAGTTTTTAATTAATAAATTAAATAATATTTAATTTAATTATTAAAAAATATATATTTCATAAAAAAATGTAAGTACTTGGCTCAAATAATAAAAGTTAAAATATGTTGTCAAAACCGAAAACAAAGACTGTAATGTGCTGTGTTTTTTTGAGGACAGGCTATAAAGCACAAGCACCAGCTTCCTGGAACAGCAGTGAAGTTTTTCCAGGACCCTGTGATTCCTTTTGACTTTAGCTGAATGTGAGCGTATCATTAGCATCACACACCTTTCAATGGGATTTCATGAACTGTCTGTATTGCATTTGTATTGCATGTTCAAAATATGGTTCAACATCACCAAGGAATATCCACATTGCACTGAGGGTCTGTTTATAGGGGCTGACCGAGAAAGAAAGATGGATGTGTGTTCTTAAAATAAACAAGTGAATCAGGAGATTTTGTTAACAAAAATGGGACTCGGATAGAAACTGTTACAATGTTTCATAAGAGCAGTCACTCTGGTAGAAATGTTCTGACCCCAGTTAACAAGCTGTGAAGAGAAGGTACTATACTCGTGGAGACCAGACTGACCGCTGGTCTTGTACCTGGAGAGGTGGTGTGAGTTAATTACAATGAAGGCAGCTCCCTCTGGACATCCAGTCATACAACAGCTGGCGCTGAACAGCTTCAGAGGGATACAGTCGCCTAATTATACCAGCCAGAAAATGACGTGCAAAAGAGTTTCAACTGTCCCAGAGACTGCCAGAATAGGGCTTTAATATGCAAATATATTATCAAACCATTTTTAGCTTATTTAGTAAACTTGGTAATGTTTCTGATGTTTACTGGATTTGGAGTTTTTTTATGTATTTCAGATGTTTTCACACTGTTTATCCATGGTTTGATCACTGAATGGCAGTTTGATTTCTTTGGAAGCTTATTTCTGGCATGGAATTGAAAAAAGAAATGGCAATTGTGACTTTTTATCTCAAAATTCTGACTTTTTTCTCACCATTTCGAAGTAGCATCTTACAAATCTGACTTTTTTTTTTTAAGAACTTGCAATTCTGAGGGAAATGGTCAGTATTTCAAGATGTAAACTTGTAATTTCAAATATAACTTGCAATTAAGAAATATAAACTTGCAATTCTTAGTTCTTTCAAATTATGAGATAAAAACTCTTAAAATGAGATAAAAACTTATAACTTGCAGTTGTGAGATATAAACTTGCAATTCTGAAAAAAAAAATTGAATTGTGAGATGTAAACAAAATGACCAGATTTATGAAATTTAATCCAAGGACTTGTCCAGTTTAGTATTCAATATATCATTAAAATATATAAATAAATCTTACCCCCCCCCACCCCCCAAAAAAAAGTCCTATGTCAGTTTGGCTATGTTTGTAGTATTTGTCCCTATGGATTTACCATCAAAACTACACACACAGAATGGCACTTCTGTCATCTGTGTTCTGCGGGACGCATTGCAAGTGAAATTGGGCTGCTCACAGAAGGCAATTTATTCACAGACAAGCTGCTTTGAGAAAAGCATTACAGTCTATGAGTGTGACTTGAGTGTGTGCAAATATTCAAATTATACAGTGATCAATAACGGTTTGCTTATGCAAGTCAGAATGCTTTCATAACATACTGTACAGTACTTCCATTTACATGAACCACCTTTAAAGCCGCTTTCAGAAAAAACTGCATTCACATCAACCAAGCGAACCAGACTTTGGTCTGCACCAAAAGCTAGAGGAAAGTGTCTTTTCATTGTGATTAATGCTCTGTATAAGAGAGGTATATGTTAATCTGGAGAAGGATTATGTTGGTGTTTGAAATTAGTTTTTTGTTTTTTTGATACAGTCAAAAAGGACAGGGTTTTATTGCAGAATAAAATACAAGAATGAGCGTGCTATTTTTGAAACAACTAAAGAAAGCAATTTGAGGAATGCAAATGACTACATGAAGACATGTTGATTTGAAGAATCCCCAAGACCTGAGGCGGCATGAAAACAGACAGATGGGGGATTATTGCATGTGGACACATGGGGACAAACTCGACCCCCTTTGGGAGTACAGGATGGGGAAGGATGTGCTTTGGATTCATGGAAAATTCATGAGAAATTGGCAAAAACTAATCAGCTACAGGATTGTTCTGTGGCAAACAGACAGTTCATTGTTTAAGTGTAGAAGTGATGTTTTCCAGACACGGTTACAGAAAAAATCTGGACCAAGTGTTTCTGTTTTCCCATGGTGCATTGCGAGAGTGTGCAGTTACTCAACCTGCTATATTTAGTCCTGGCTCTTAATGTGTTGCTAAACAGGTTAATGGGATTATTCCTCATATGGCCGTGTGACTAAAGACAGTGATTTCATTCAAATAGCATGTGTGAGGATGATACACAATGGAGGCTTTGGATCTCGGTCTATGTTCAGATGCGTACTGTATGCAGCAATGGGTCATCTTTCTGCTTGGCTAAGCTGAGATCCTTTCTCCCTCCCCATCCTTTATACTCTCTCTCTCTCTCCCTAATTAGCCTGCGCTTCATACTACAAGAGCTTCCAGTGTTAGCTAACATCATGCAAGAGAAGGAAAGAAAAAAACACAAGGCGCTGAGTAAAAATGCAACGGCATCTCCTGTGGGCGCTGAGTGACTGAAATTTCCTCTAAATCTTTAATGAGCCCGAAAGCTTCTCCAAAAGAAAGGGAAGTTGCCAAATCTAGAGGGCTTACGTGGATCAATTAACTCGCTTTCAATGTGAAGAGAAAAAGATCTCTGATTGTAAACACAGTTCAACAGGCTTAAAAGAGTGCCAGACTCACTATATCA